>NC_087209.1:43030279-43048853 GCF_015104395.2 Macrobrachium nipponense | reverse complement strand
ACTAAGCGACGATATGGCCTTCCAGTCCACGTATCCTCAAAGTAATCTAAGACAGGCTGGGCTTCCTCAGGAAAATCATTATTGTCAATTAAATATTGAAGAGTGCTAACCACATCGGAGACAGGAACAAATGCAATGGCTGTAATCATACGCATTTTTAATGTGAATTTCTTACAACTGTTGCAGACCATTTAATTGAATGAATGGATCAAAATAAACATTGTGAGAAGTGAAAAAAACACAACGTTTTTTATCTGAATTAGGAAAGCTGCTCTAAAAGCATTAATCGTTGCACGTTCAAAATCAGTCGTAATTGTGCTTGGTGATATGGTTGGCTCTAAAACTGTTTTGAAAGTCCCATATGCCTAGAATAATCCGCTCTGATCCATCATCACTGTCGAACAGAAGAAATGGCTGATTTGAATGTGTTTCCTATATTGCGGAGGAATGCTTAACTGGAGTAAACATCGTGGATTTGCAGAAATTTGTGCTGCGGTATTTCTAGCATTTCGTATATTCCTTTTTACGTACTGAGGTGGTGGTAGCTGATCCACAACTGATTGGGATACTCCAAGTACGCCTGGGTTGCGATGTAATGTGTTGATTCTTGAGTTTTGATTGCTTTTTCTTTAGATAAGTTAATCACTTTGGCAGCTTACAGCACGAGCAATATCTCCTGTAAGATTGTGCTCTCCCAATCGTTTTGTATGGAATCTTCATTTGTATGAACGTCTTGCCTGGAACTTTGTTATATAAAACTGGTCACATTTCCAAATATTTTTTTCGCCACTTGTTCGCTCCTTTCACATATAGATGACCATTATCAATGCGCTTTGCTTATTCCTTATGCTTACGACGTACTGCAGAGGCATCTTGATGGCTTTAGTTTTAGTTATTTATAAAAACCGAAAATGTTTACCACTCAGAAAACAAGTTGATTACAAAAAACTGAAAAATTTTAATGAACAATTTCTTATGTAGGAAAAGTCAACAAGCAGGCCACTTTCTAATAGTTAGAAAGTTAGATACTTTGATCTCATCAACAACTATAACAGTAATACTTGGACGTTTTTCAGAAAAACAAGTGAATTATATTTTATTGCTCATTTATTTTTTGGCATTGTGTGGTTAAAGAATCCTTACAATGAAATTACTGACGATGTGATATATTGCAATGTTATTACAATACGGTAACAATGTATGAGATGTAATTACCATGCGATTAAACTACCACGATGAACATACACGATGTAATTACTGCGATTAAATTACCGGACACCGGTAGAAAATATATTACTTCCAAGGTAGAGCGAAATACATATTAAAGGACTTTTGTAGCTTTATATAAGTATATGAATAGGCTAATGTGATATGACTCATATAATAGCTACGTGCATACAAAAGCACTACAACGTCATCGAGGTCGAGGTGGCTTGATGCCGACTCCAAAACAACGAACACCTGAGAGCGACAGGTATTTGTAGTTGAGAGGCGGCATAAACTTATATCCTCTTGCGGTGGCGGTGTAGTCTAAGGCTTCACTGTGCGTCCTGAATTTGTTGTTTCGATGGTTCAGGCCCGTGAGCTGACATATTTTATTGACAAAAAAATTCCCCCTCGGTTAACATATATGAAAATATATTAATTCTGAGGTAGAGTGAATTAGATATTGAAGGACATTTGTAGCTTGATATATATATATATATATATATATATATATATATATATATATATATATATATATATATATATATATATATATATATTATTATTATTATTATTATTATTATTATACGATTCTGGTCTGGGTTTAGACAACACAATTACTTACTTACTTCTGGGATCTGACTGCTATGAGAGCAAGAAATCGTAAAAAAATAAAAAAGGGGGATTTGTTTCATGAGCTGAAGACTTTTACTTTAAGGAATTGTAGTTGAACAAGTTAGGATAACTTTGATTACATGTATTTACATTAACATGATCAGAAGATAAAACTGAATACTAAGACGTAGCAGATCCTGGGCAATAATCAGCATCAGAATGTGTTGAAGGCAGCGGCAATCAAGGCGAGAGAAATCTACAGTTAAAGATGAGGTAGGGCACACGGTAAAATTATACTTGGGACTCGACTTTCCCTCTTCTTTCCAAAATTGTCTGCTTGTTCCAGCGGTCTGTCTTGTCTCTCACTCTTCATTTCATCCCATTTTCTATATCATGTGCTGGCGCATTTCGAGATCTTGCACGCCACGTGGTCAGATAAAGGCCCACTTGGTCGGCTATGGCCGCACTTCGTTGCTAATCCCTGGCTTTTGGCTATCTCATCTCACGGCCCAGGAAGTGTCTGTTTACCAATCTGAGTAAAAAATCTCATTGTATTAATTGGGGTGATACCTCTGTAATTGCTAGATCTAATTATTACGTTTCAAGAAATTTACTGGAATCAGCAATTATACAAATCACTAATAAAAACAACCTAAATCTTAGTCCAGGAATGTACCATTTGGACCCGTATATTTGTAAAATGTTTATGAAGGACCTTAAAAATAAAGAGCTGTTCAAATATGTTGTCATGTCAAAAATATGTTTATTATTTAAAGAAAGAAAAATATTTAAAACAACTACAACTGTTTCAATCAGCTGGAGACAACACACTTGACTTTTTTAAACTTCCAACTATTAGGCAAGCAGTGACATTTAATATTGAAAGCAACATCAAGTTACCTTGGAAAAGGACTGTGAGGGTAAGCTAGCTTTTTTGAAAATTTTAGTCTCAAAAGAGCACGATAATTTTCATACCACTATTTACAGGAAGAAGACATTTACGGGTCTTGGCTCCAATTTTTATAGTTTTTGCTTTTTCAATTTTAAGTCAATGCCATTTATTCACTTGTACATAGAGCTTTTACTTTAACCTTCAATTGGGCCGCTTTTCACCATGAAATTTTACTTTTAACCCAGTATTTTAACAATAATTGTTTCCCAACCAAACTTGTTTACAAAATCATTCACCAGATCCGTGATAAGAAATTTTCCCCTCTCATTCCAACTTACAACGTCCCTAAACTTCTTATGTATGTCAGGTTTCCATATTTACAAAATAACCATAATTTTCAAAACCAAGTTATCAAGATAATCCTCAAACACATTGGAGCCCTCAACTTGAAACTTATTCCAAAAAATCCCAGAACTATTGGCTCATTGTTTTCTTTATAGAACATTCCATGATGTCAATTAAGAATTTTGGCTTCCATTTAAGAGATTTTTATTATTCTGAGACCATGTAATGTTAGTGATAAATTAACCATAATCTCTCTCTCTCTCTCTCTCTCTCTCTCTCTCTCTCTCTCTCTCTCTCTCTCTCTCTCTCTCTCTCTTTCTCTTTAAAGTGAACTTATAAACTTGTACAGTAATTTGATTGCAAAATTACAGAAATCCTTTGCCCCAAAAAGTTTCACCTTGTAATGACGTCATGCGTTTCGGGGTTGAGTTACATAGAACCAGAAGTTCCAATACGAAGATAGAATTATCATTCATTATTCTTCTAGAGACCATTCGAACTGGCTCTCTCTCTCTCTCTCTCTCTCTCTCTCTCTCTCTCCGATCGTGGGTTTTTTAACTTATAAAATAACGTAAAGATTTTGTACTTGGTCACTTTTATTGTTTGTTAGATTAAAGGATTCGTGAAACGTAAAGATGTTATGATAGTATGTAACAGGCTTATCAAGTGTTTTTGGTGAATTTAAGCTGCAGCTTATGAAAAGCTGTTATGAGTAAAAATGTGTTTTCCCTTTAAAAAATATCGTTGTCAGTCTTACATTTAGTAATGAAAAAAATCAAGGCATGATGCGACCTCCAGCTTACTTGGGACATGTGCAAGATTTTCCACTGACGCATAAAAGTGGCCTCACACTAGGCCCCTTTTTCTTCAGCAGCGAACCGTTGCTGGTGAAAATGGAAAACCAGGAGCTTTTAGCTTAAGATTTTTGCTTCCCGAATGAACGGGAAGCAGAGCGCACGAACCGCGAGCGACCACATAGTGTAAACAAACAAGATGGCTGCAGCTGATAGGACGTACTCTCAGACCTTTGGCTTCTCTTCTCCTGACCCACTCTCGAACCCACAAACGTTTTTTGTTACTCTTGCATTCACGTAAGATTCTGAAAAAACACATCACTGCAGCACATCTTGCAACAGTCCGACAATTTCTGGGCACCATGGTGATACCAGCTGATCAGTTTTGTTTACTTTTTCCTACTGCTCCTCGAAACCACGAGGTCGTAATGTGACGATACAACACTTTTGCTCGCGAGTATCGGCTGGATGATGGCTAAAACCGCGACCAAGAAATGACTAGTGTGATACCAGCTTAAGTTGCAAACACTACTCGTATACTCCTAACTTAACGTGAAGTGGTCTTTCTAATCGATACTCATAATTAGTGCTAACAACAAGGATCAAATAAAAATGACGCAAATTATATACGTTCATATATTCTCAATTATAACTGGAAATTCAAAATAACTGAACAGAAAGATAGTCTCTAAATTCAGCACATCAAATTAATTAAAACGTGCTAAAATATGTGGACAGATATCCCGTTGATTCACCAACAAAAATAAAAAAAATACGATATATTTTATTAAAATAATTTTTTATATGCTGTTCAATATGCACATTATTAATTTTTTACATTTTCATTCAAATAGATGAATAATTAATCTCCCATCCTGTATCTTCAACTCAACGTGAAACACCTTTTTCAGACCCTTTTTATACCTTTCCTACACCCCCCTCACATCCACAACAATAACAACATCAACAAAATAGTTTGTAGGTTTACTTCCAGAGTAAGCAATAACTTAAAAAAAAAAAAACTTTTTGAGAAATTACTTTAGTTCTACAGAAAGAAAAATCAAGAAGGAAACTAAAACTTGATCCCAAAACTGGAGAATGATTACTGACATATTTATTTATTAATTCCGAAATTACACGAGGAAAAAAACAGAAATTTCACAATGCCTTTTCGAGAACCCTAGCAAAAACTAAAAACTTTTCAGCATTCTGATCCTTACTTTCTTTTAATAACGGAAGAACGGGAAAATTCACTAACTGTCTTAAATGGGTAGCAGACGGTCATCTAGCGCCTCATCGCTAAGACCCTTGATCATTAACTATCTTGAGTGTCGATAAGTGACGTTACTTACCAGCGTAGCGTCAGCAAAACCACCGGATATACTACGTAGATGGATAGGACGAAAGTGGAAAAGGTAAAAGTAATTATACGCAGGTCGCTGTTGCATTAGACCTGTTGTTCTCAAAGTTCAACGGATCAACGACTTGGCTCGCTTAACCCTTTGTCAACAGAAGTTGCAATCAAGAGACATAATAAGGTTCTATTTGATGCACAAACCATCCACATACAAAATACTAAGAGAGAGAGAGAGAGAGAGAGAGAAAGAGGCCGAGAAAAGAGGAGAGAGAGAGGAGAGTAGAGAGAGAGAGAGAGAGAGAGAGAGGAAGAAAGAAAGGAGAGGAAGGTAGGGAGAGATACACGAAGAGAAGAAGAAAGAGGAGATTTGTTTGTTGAGTATCTACCTACTTTAGACCTAATATTGGTAAGTTTCTTTCATTTGCACTGCTGAAAATATGTAATTATTTTGTATCAAGCGTATATTAGACTTGTTAATGCAGAATGAATGAGGTTATATGAATTAGAAAATATGTTAAGAATAGATAATTCACTAGAATGCCATTTATTAAGAGTTCTATTCATAACAGATCGAAATGTTACAAAAGCTAAAGGTGTAATTTCATGAACCATGTTGACAACTGTTACAAAGAAGAAAATAGAAATATTTATAAATTCGGATAACCTTGTATAATACCATCATCCTTTGATTTATAAACATTGCTACAATATCAGAGTAAAAAGAAAAAGCCAGCTGAAAAAAGAAAAATGCGGGAAATTTTAGAAGTGCATCACATCAGTTGTGAGCTGGGTTCATGTACAAAGCATAATGTTCCCATATAGACAATTTTAGACTGTTGTCCGAAATACCTTGGAGAGTTTCGCTTGCAACGGAGAAGAGTCAACTCGGGATTAACAGACGCTAAATCGGAATTGTGTAACGTTTATTGATGAAAAGCTCATCCTCATCACTAAAATAAGCAGAACTCGACGAATAGTTGTAGACACAGGTCGAGTGCATAAACCACTTCAAAACAACTCAACACGCACCATTATTCAGCGTCTGCGGCACCCTCAAGAGTGTATCTGAAGGAAACGTGGTCACCACCCCGTTGTCAAGGAAATATCCTGTGACTTCCATGCAAGTGCTACTCGCACCCGCCTCATAGAAGATTGTAGACTCCTGATTTATCTCAGAATGTATCCTGGGATAAATCAGGATAGACTCAGCTCGACCTCTGGTACTGTAGAACGAAGTCGTTTCCATCGTCACCATCACATGAAGTTGGGAATTCTCTAAAGCCATCGTGTGTCCATATTTAAAAAGTCTACATGATCATAAAATAACTACTCCTGCTTTACCCCACAAATCCGTCATTAATTAATATATTCAATCTCCTAGTCAAATATTAAAAATTTCCAACTAAACAAAATATAATCTTTACCCACTGAATCCTTATAAGTAATCCCATATCTGACAAACACACTATCAAAAGAGAACCCACAATGTCTAACAGCAAAAACCCCTTTTATTGCTTATATAACTAACCTCCATGAAATATAATGCCGAACACCCCTTCTATCTAACTCACATACCGCAACAAATTATATCTCATATCTAAAATAGAAATGCTATTTAGAGCTTAACACCAATTACGACATCTCTCGTAGGAAAAGAGAAAAAAAATAAAAGGAAAAAAAGAAAATAACAACAATAATAAATGAACATTCCCCCATTACACAGCACACATAAGAGAAGAAAAAACATATACAATTCAATATCTTTCCCAAAATGCAATATGTACCATTACAGAATTTGGTACAGCAATAATCCCATCGACCAGAAACGACCGGAAAAGAACCCACTTACAAAGAACACCTCCGTGGAATGCCATAGTCAATAGAGAATAGTGCAAATCTCCGAATAATGAACTCCAAAGGGAAAAATCAGCAACTAGATTCATCACAGCATTTTCAGCAAAAATCCATCTGTGAACACAATAGATTTTTCTAGGCAGACTTGCAACGCCAGAAACCATTATGCCCCAAATATCGTACACACAGGAATTATCACATATTTATCATCACGTTTCTCAGCTAAAACAAAAAATTTGCTGTATTTCCAACAACTTCCCACATAAAATATGAACCCTGAAATCTTACGCCAAAACACCGCAGATTTGCACATAATAAGAAAAAAAACAGTAGAAGGAAATGAAAGAGAAAAAACGGTAAAGGATTTTGCCAACAAATTGCAAAAAAACAGACAGCGGTAAAAAAAAGAAAAAAAGATGCAATTGCGCAACAATATATTAATCACCACAACCAATTCTTCTCAATTTCGAAATATGTGTTAACCTCAACCGACCTGTTTTTTCCTCTAAGACTACAAATCTGTTTCCAATTTTCTCCTCAATGACTTTAAAAGGACTTTCAAACTTCAGGCCTAATTTGTAGTTCAGTTCATTTCTCACGTTAAGTTTTAAAAATACCTTGTCTCCAACATTGATCTGGGAAATCGATGCTTTACCAATACTTTTCTGAGGCATAGTTAGCAAATCAAATGTGCCTCGTGCTGGGCAACCAAACAAAGCTTCAAATGGAGACATTTTAATGGAATCACTAACCATAGTGTTAATACTATGTCTAACAACATCAACATATCTGTCCCAATTATTTTCATTACAACCTACAGTTTTCCTGAGAGCCTCGAGTACCCATTAGCCTCAGGTCTGTATGGAATAATTGTTACTTTCTGTATCCCCATGACTTCCGCTAACATTCCAAAGTTTTGTTCACAAATTCTCTACCATTGTCAGTCAATAGAACTTCAGGTGAGCCGTATCTGCAAATGATACAATTGAAAAACGCTACGGGTACTTCTTCAGCCGTTTTATGCTTAAGTGGGAAAATTTCTACTATCCTTCTAAGTTCATCTATTATCACTAACAATACTTGTTCGCATACCTAAACTCACAAAAATTCCCCAGGATATCCATATGTATTCTCTGAAAAGGTCTACGCGGTATGAGATACGATCCTAATTTGCATGAAATTATTCTTGCAGGCTTACATGCGTTGCACACTGTACAATTCCTCACAAAATTTTCCACATCTTTCCCCATGTTTTTCCAAATGTATTTAACACGAACCGTATCATACATTTTTTCTATTCCCAAGTGTGGACTACTGAACCTGCAATGAACTATATCCAAAACCACTGGAATTAAGACTTTCGGAATTACGATCTGTGTCGTATCTCCTTTGCTTTCACTGGTTCTCAATTTATATTTAATTTTCCTAACCAATAGATTACCTTCTAACTCTAAACCCGAAAAAGGCAACTTGTAACGTTTCAAGACTAATTCCCCTCAAAGAAACGCTTTCGTGTCTGCTAGAATCTTGTCTTCATCTTGCCTTTGCTCTATGAGACCCATATCCCATTGTATAGCCTCGCTAGTGACTTGCGCGACACGGATCCTTCGTGTCGTGAAAACTTCTACTAAAAGCATCTGCAACTACGTTTAATTTGCCCTCTATATATTTGAGCTTTGCATCAAAATCTCTGATAGTCAAAAACCATCATGCTCTTTTAGGCGACAAATCGGGTTTATTAAAAAGATGTAATAATTACTTATGATCTGTAAGGATTTCTACTTTGTTCCTCATCAGTAACATTTTAAAATGAACCAAGCTTGACATATATTGCAAAGGCTTCTTTATCTATGGTAGCCATTGATCTCTCGTTGCTGCCCTTTGTCCTGAACTTCCTGCTATTAAAGGCTATGGGATGGAATTTCCCATAAAACTTTTGCATAAGGCAAGCACCTATACCTTCCTGGCTGGCATCAGTCACTAATGTAAAAGGTTTGCTAAAATCTAGAAACTTCAAAACAGGGGATTCATTAGCGCGTCCTTGAGCTTTTGAAAACTTTCTGCCTGGGGTTCCTTCCATTGAAATTAAACGTCTTCCCACAATACATCTGTTAGGGGAGCTGCTATATTAGAGAACTCTTTCACAAACCTCCTGAAGAAACGGCGATACCCAGGAATGACTTAATCTCTTTCTTTGATGTGGGGGTACCAAAATTCGCTATTGCTTTGACTTTATTGTCATTTACTCTTAGCCCATACTTAGATATGACATGGCCTAGATACATAATTTGCATTTTCAAGAACAAACACTTGGCTAGCTGAATTTTCAACCCGGCTAATCTAAGCCTCCTAAGTACTTTTGTAAGTACTTCCAGGTGTTGCGCGATCGTGTCTGTTGCAACCAATATGTCATCCATATACACAAAAACATTTTTGCTCAATAACCCATGCAAAACAGTGTTCACCAACTTGGTAAAAGTCATCGGACTACCCAATAAACCGAAAGGCATTCGCGTAAATTCATAGTGTCACTTGGGCACTGAAAAAGCGGTATATTCCTTGCTTCTTTCACTAAGAGGGACCTGCAAAAAACCCTGCGCCAAATCAATTGAGCAATAAATATTATGTCCCCCAATTTCAACAAAAAGATCTGGTATGCACGCGACTGGATAGCGGTCAGGGATCGTCTTTTCATTTAAACGTCTAAAACCGATGCATACGCAGACAGAAGCATCCTTCTTAGGCACCGCTAGCAAGGAAAAGTTGTAAGGAGACACGCTAGGTCTAATGATTCCTTCTTCCTCCCATCTATTGACCTCTTTCTCTACCTGTTCTCTGATTCTGAAAGGTATGCGATATGCAGGAATATAAATAATTTTTGTGCCACTCTTCAAATTTACCGTATGCTCTAACACATTAGTCAACCCCAATTTATCACCTTGTAAGGATACCGTATCCCCAAATTCTGCCAAGAGCTCAGTTATTTCTTCAACATGTTCACTATAATCGGCATTAGCTAAATGTTCTCTGAATATCCGTTTCCAGTATCATGACTCCAATCTTGGCAATCCAATAACATTCATCCCTCTGGTATCTCCTAACTGTATCATTACAGTTTAGTAACTCCAACCACGTGGTCCCATCCATGGATACCCTATTCACCGAAGCCATGCTAATAACCCCTCTAAACCTCTCGCTATTTTCAATAACACGCACATCCGTAGGTATTCTCACTTTCTTCAATTTGACTTTACCCATAGTCTTTGAACCAGGTAATAACACAATATCCTCGGATAAAACACCTCTACATTTGGGGTTAGTATCTGCTTTCCTTTCCACCCCCCCCCCCCCCCCCCCCCCCCCCCCCCCCCCCCCCCCCCCCCATACACATTACCACCCTCAGTATCATCCCCAGCATTGTTAGTATCAGAAATAACCTCAATATTAGTATCCACATCCCCATCCATAATATCATCACCACAATTGTTATCGCCGTGAACTCCGATAGAATCCCCGCAATCATTTCCCATATCACTAACGTGGGATTTAATATTACCTATCTCCATAACACCTGTATCACTGACATTAATATCAAAGAGCACATCTCCTTTTTCAATAATCTCCATGTCCTCCGTTCTTTTCATGTCCTCATAAGTAATAATATAAGGGAATTTTTGAATTATATATATATATATATATATATATATATATATATATATGTATATATACATATATATATATATATATACATATATATATATATATATATATATATATATATATATATATATATATATTATATATACATATATATACATTTATATATATATATATATATATATATATATATATATATATATATATATATATATATATATATATATATATATATATACTATATATATATATATATATATATATATATATATATATATATATATATATATATATATATATATATAGATATATATATATATATATATATATATATATATATATATATGTATATATAGTATATATATATATATATATATATATATATATATATATATATATATATATATATATATATATATATATATACATATATATACTATATATAGTATATATATATATATATATATATATATATATATATATATATATATATATATATATATATATATATATATATATATATATATGTCTAATTCCATCCCCTATTATTACAGTTGGTAAATGACGAAGACCTTTTTTACGGAAGCACCTTATAGTTTCTTTAAGTAACTTATTCCTTTATGCTTTGTGATCATTTAGATACTTTGCTTGAATGATTCTTACAGTCACAGCGAATTTTTAGAACAATATGGGAGGGTACTGGGAAAAGTACTGTTCAAGGGAATTTTTTCCAACCATTACCCAACACATTTCCCAACCTTTCCCGAACCCCTATCCTATTTAATAGCATCCATTTACTTATTATGTGAATCCCTTGTACTGAATCATTTTCATGCTTATGTTGAAGCCGTTTCGTTAATCTCCTACTATCCCAATATAAATCGAGCCATTACCCTGTTAAATTTTTTTTCATATTATGTTAACTTTTTACCATTTCATTCATAAATGTTCATAGAGCTTTTCTAAATAAAACAGACTCCATTATCACGGGAAGTATGTAATACTAACGAGCTAACACATGGATTCGGTAAGGTATACAAGAAACGTCACAAAAGCTCCTAAACTGAATATGCAAAAGGAATTATGTTAAGGAAAACCCCAGATATTGGAAGAACCTATTTTCACACACACACACACACACACACACACACACACACACACACACACACACACACACACACACATATATATTATTTAATATAATATATATATATATTATATATATATATATATAATTAATATATCTAGTATACTATATATATAATATAGACAGCAAAAGCCACAGGGAAAATTTTTTTAAAAAATGAAAAGTACAGAGATGCCAAGTACTTTCGTGTATTTACCACATCTTCGGGGCCCCGAAGATGTGGTAAATACACGAAAGTACTTGGCACTCTGTCTTTTCATTTTTTAAAAAATTTTCCCTGTGGCTTTTGCTGTTAAACAAAATCACGTGCTTACTTTTGTGATTTTATAGTATATATATATATACGTGTGTGTGTGTTAGTATATTTATACTTTTCTTATTTTCTGGTATTTCACACATTTAAATCTCTAGACGCTATTACGATATCCCTCTTCTGTCCTTTGAATTACGAATCTAAATCGTCGCAGTTACAACCCTTCCTAGGGCAATGGGAATATTGTGCTTTTGTAAACTCCATGAACTTCAAAGACTGTAAATTGCTTTTAAAAAATCATACAAGGTGAAGTATTTAGGTATTATAACAGAATGGTAGGATGTTTTTAGATGAAAAAGAAAACTCCGATAAAAGGAGGATCTCAAATGATAGGTGCAATTATGTATATAAGTAGTCTTCGTGGTCAGAAGGAGAGAGGAAAGGAGAGGGAAGATGAGTGGAGACATAGAGATAAAAAGAATTGGAAATTTTAAAAAATGTATCTTGTGGTAACATTTTTTCACGCAATTCTTAATCTTAGAAAATTGACGGAACTTTTGAACCGTAACGCTAAGGAAATAATTGAGACAGATCAAAGCATATTACGGAAATCTTGAAAATTAATACCAAACATTATCAAATACCTATCTGACCTTCAGCTGTGTGTAATTATAATTAATGTGAAAGATATTTAACCTGAACTTTGAAGAATTATTAAAAACATAAGTAAGGAAATTTGAAAAAGTCTGCATCATAGAGGTGAATGTTATAAAGCCAATCACCTGCAACAAAAATTGTGAAAGAGACACACTGCCGAAACACACATTTACACACACACACTCACACGCACACACACATATTGATACGGGTAATCCCTTATTCTAAGCAAACTCATCAGCCTTTAGGAATTATAATGTAAGAGAAAAATCATTCTTCTCATTTTAATTAAAGGATAGCGGGTATCATTCATAATTACCATCCTCTCTCTCTCTCTCTCTCTCTCTCTCTCTCTCTCTCTCTCTCTCTCTCTCTCTCTCTCTCTCTTGGGAAACTACTTTATTTCTTTTACTTGTTCCAGTGACCTGTTGATAGACCTTAATTGGAGGCGCGGACCCGGGAAAAACGCTAAGCCTTGCTCGAAACAACGCCAGCTAGGAGGACAACGCAGGATCAATCACGAGGGTGCCGCCATCTTGAACTGTACACCATGAGGTCGGCATTCCCTTGCTCTTTTGAACTGCTCAGTATTATTTTGAAGTGGTTCCAATTCTCCTCTCCATCCAAATGTAACGTAAATTGCTCAATTGTGAAGTATCAGAATCAAGTGCATTTCCAGGCACCCTCTGTGTAACTCCTTGATTCCTTGATCAGATGCCATATTCCAGAGAATTAATTACAGGTGTTTTCGATGACAGTTTAGGTGTCAGTCAGCTGTGATTTCTGTGCATCAATTTGCGATCAATACTGGCTTTCCCCACTACCTTATGGGGCCCTTTGAAGCGGACTTCTTCTATTGTGTTTTCCTTCATGAATGTACCATATTGCTTCTTCATCTTGTAGTGAGGGACTATTATATTTTTGTCCCAGTTATGCTAACCAGTCTTATATTAGTTTAATTGTAGATATAACTGGTTAAAACTCCAGAGTTTACCTAATCATCCTCCCTTTGAAGCAGACCTTCAGCCATATTTAATTTAATATTTTTTGTCTGATCTCAAGGCCAGAAGCTGGCAATCTCGTGTTGTTCATGTACGTTGTATGGATCTTCAGTGTATTCCATTGATTTACGAATATCCCGAAGGTAAATTCGTATTAATAAGGGACACACCCGCCCCTCATACACAAAATATATTATATATATTTAATATATATATATAGCTTATATATATATATACTATATATTATATATATAATATATTATACTATATATATATATATATATAATATATATATATATATATATATATATATATATATATAATATATATATATATATTATATATATATATATAGAGAGAGAGAGAGAGAGGGAGAGAGAGAGAGAGAGAGAGATATATGTGTATATATATATATATATATATATATATATATATATATATATATATATATTAACCATATATATATACATATTATATATATATATATATTTATATTTATATATATATATATATTATATATATATATATATATATATATATATATAGTCATATATATATCATTGTAATTAATATATATACATGTACATATATATATCTCATATATATATTATATATATATATATATATCATGTACATATATATATATATGTATATATATATATATATATATATATATATATATGTCTATATATATGTATATATATATATATATATATATATATATATATATATATATATATAGCACAATATCTCTCTCTCTCTCTCTCTCTCTCGTCTTCTCTCTCTCTCTCTCTATTTTATATATATATATATATATATATGATATATATATATATATATCTATATATATATATATATATATATATATATATATACTATAGTGTGTAAGAGTGTGGGCGTGTGTGGGTATTAATACGAATTTACCTTCGGGATATTCGTAAATCAATGGAATACACTGAAGATCCATACAACGTACATGAACAACACGAGATTTGCCAGCTTCTGGCCTTGAGATCAGACAAAAAAAAAAAAAAAATATATGATATATATATATATATTATATATATATATATATATATACATGTACATATATATATAATATATATATATATATATATATATATATATGTATATATCTCATAATAGTTATATATATATATATATATATATATATATATATATATATATATCTATATATATATATATATATATATATATACATATACATATATGGATGGAAGTGGAAATATTATCAACAAGAGAGGTGGAGTGATAAAAATTGCTTAGCATTTCTATACAATCTGTACAATATTGATAAAGGAAATAACCTTGTCAATATAAATACTGAAACACCTGAGCCAGTACCAAAGGTAACAGTAGGAGAAGTAAAGAAAGCATTAAAAGGCATGAAAAGAAATAAAGCAGCAAGAGAAAATGGCCTAACAATTGATTTAATAATAAAAGGAGGAGATTTCATAATGGTCAAACTCGCTGAACTTTACACAAAATGCTTACAAAGAATGCTCTATACCTACAGCGTAGAAAAAACTGTATTATTAAATTAATTCACAAAAAGGGAGACACAAACTACCGGAAAAATTACTGCCCAATAAGTAATATATACAATATCTACAAAGATCATATTAGGCTGAATAGGAAGACTGCTAGACTTTCATCAACCAAGAGAACAGTAGGTTTTAGAAGCAGCTATTCAACAACTGACCATATCCATGTAATTAACCAGCTTAAGGACAAATCGCCAGAGTATGACATACCACTATGTATGGCATTTGTAGACTATGAGAAAGCTTTTGTTTCTGTCAAAATTTCTGCAGTAATGGAAGCCCTTCAAAAGCAGAAATATATAAATATTATGTTAGACACTTGAAGTTATCTATACGGGTAATACAGCAATCCAAAAACTGCATAAAGACAGTGAGAAATTTCCGATTGAAAAAGGAGTTAGACAGGGAGACCCCATCACCCATAAACTATTCACAGCGGGCCTAGAAGTTTTTAAGAATTTAGATTGGGAAAATGTAGGAATTAACATTAATGATGAATACCTTACCAACATAAGATTTACACATGACATACTTCTACTCAGAGAATCAGGGAAGGAATTACAAAAGATGATAGAAGATTTGAATAGAGAAAGCATTGATGTAGGACTTGAAATTACTATGAATAAAACTAAGATAATGTTTAATCAAATTGCAGAGACAACAATTAAGGTTAGAGACGAACCTCTAGAGATTGATGATGAATATACGGATTTAGGACAGACAGTAATGTTTCCCCAGGACATAAGACCGAGATTAAAAGAAGGATAAGCATTGATGGAGAGCTTTTTGTAAAGAAAATGAGATCATGAAAAGTAAAACTGCCACTTTCTCTGAAAAGAAAAGTATTTAATCAGATGGCCCTATCGTTAAAAACTTATGCATTCGAAACTTAGATCCTTGCTAAAGCCTTAGAACATAAGTTAGTCAAAACTCAAAGAGCTATGGAAGGAATAATGATGGGAATAACACTAAGAGATAGAAAAAAGAGCATTATGGATAAGAGAGCAAACAATAGTAGAGGATATTCGAACAACAAGTAAGAAAAAGAAATGGACGTGTGGAGGACATATAATGAGAATATCAGATAATAGATGGACGAAAAGAATATCAGAACGAGTCCCTATAGATTACAAACGAAGCAAGGAAACGAAGAGAAGACGGCGGATTTACGAGCTAAGAAAATTTGAATTTGCAGGTATAGAATGGCATAGAAAAAAACATAAACAGAAGATAGTTAAGGACATGTATGAGACTTTTGTCCTGCAGTGGACTACCAATGCCTGATGATGATGATGATGATATATATATATATATATATAAATATATATATATATATATATATATATATATATATATATATAATATATATATATGACCTTTAATTGTAATTATTATCTCCACTATGCTAGTACAACAACCGGATTGCAGGTTAGACTGTTATTAACACTCATGTCAATACACATCTTTGCGTGGCAGCCGATGGGAACGGAACTGCTGGGCGCTGGGCACTGGGCACTCTCAGTCTCGACCCAGTCTGTCCTGCATGGGACCCACAAACGGACTTGTTTTGTCTGACTGCTTGTGCGGCCTGTTGCAAATGCCCCCTACACACAGCATCGTTATGCAAGAGTCTGATTGGTTAATCTGGCTCCATAGACGCAAGGGGCCAATCAGGAAGGGATATAGAAGATGCGTGGCACTCTGTTGAACTTCCCAAACCATGCCAACTTGTAACATCATTGGCGGTTGACTTGTGCTGTCGCACATACACACAGTATCACTTATAACAGTTTCACGGGAGAAATCCTATTCAAAACTGTATTGAATCAGCTCATCACTCCCTCCCCAGCTCTTGCGTCATACAAGGCATACACTGATCTGATGATTTGCGCATTGCCATCCTTTTCTGAGTGCCACACCGCCTTAAGTGCCATATATATATATATATATATATATATATATATATATATATATATATATATATATATATATATATATATATATATATATATATATATACGTATATACACACACACACACACACATATATATATATATATATATATATATATATATATATATGATATATATATATTATATATATATATATATATATATATATATATATATATATATATATATATATATATATATATATATCTACAAAAATTTAATAGACCACCCTCACTACACGATGAAGAAACAATAGAAGTCCGCTTCAAATGGCCCCATTAGGCAGTGGGGAAAGCCAGTATTGATCGAAATTGATGCACAGGAACCACATCTAACTAACACCTAATCTATGATCGAAAACAACTATGATTAATTCTCTGGAACGAAGCATCTGATCAAGGAATCAAGGAGTTACAGCGAGGGTGCCTGGAAATGCACTCGATTCTGATACTTCACAACTGAACAATTTATGTTACACTTTGATGGAGGGGGAGAAGGGGTAGCACTTCAAAATAATACTGAGCAGTTCAAGAGAGCAGGGGGATGCTGACATCGTGGTGTACAGTTCAAGATGGCAGCACCCACGTGATTGATCGAAATAGGGACTAGTGCCATAATGATTTTTTTTTTCTTTTATCGTTAATGGCAAATGAGTAAGTGTTTAGCGAAGTTTTAGGGTTAGTGGATTAGAATTTATTGAATGTTTATGAGTAAATATTTAGTGAATATATAGTTTAGGATTTAGTGAATGTTTACTGAGTGTTTAGGGTTTAGAGAATGTTACTGGATGTTTATTGTGTAAGTATTCAGTGAATGTTCATTGATTTAGTGAAGGTTTAGTGTAAGTATTTAATGAATGTTTACTGTGTAGGTGTTCAGTGAATTTTTAGTGAGTATTTAGGGTTTACTGAATGTTGTGTGAATGTTACTATTTAGTGCATAATCATTTAGTGAGTTTAGTGTTATATGAGTGTTTAGCGAGCGTTTATTGTATGGTGAGGGCCTAGTGACCATTGGGTACTCAGTGAGCGTTTAGTTTTATTGAGTGATAGTGTATGTTAAGTATGCGTGTTTAGTGAGTGAATGTAAGCGTGAGTGTTTAGTGAGTGTAAGTGCATCGTGAACGTTAGTGTTTAGTGATTGTACATTAGGTACTATTTAGTTAGTGCTTAGCCTGTTTTTGTAAGGTCATTTTTCTCTGCTTATTATTTGGTGCAGTAATAATAATAATGATATTGGAAGGCGACCTCTTTCAAACAAGCATTTTTGAAAAATATT
>NC_087209.1:43020279-43022779 GCF_015104395.2 Macrobrachium nipponense | reverse complement strand
GACAGGTCACTAGTGGAAGACGATGAACAGCTGGTGGGAGGCAATTGTGAACAGTCCCCTGGGTAGCGATGTTCTGTTCTGAAGGATGATGAGGACTAGCATAGAGTTACCCGTCTAGGTTCAAACATTTACAGACGGTTGTGATCATGATTTAGGTTCAAATTTGAGCTGATTAACAGGAAAACTCAAAACTTTTTTCCATAGTACCATGTAAGTAGATGATCATCCCTGACGTAACGTAAGGTCACTTCATAGCTCGCTGTGATTGAGGCTACAACCAATTTTTATTGAAAAAGGCTGCGCTGTTACAACCTTTCAGAACAGCGGCTAAATGCGACGGATGACTGGTGCACGTTGGGGCGTGACTTCGGGGAGTCATATTGTTAAATGGAGAGCAATCTCGTTGTTAAGTTAAAGTCATTCCTCGATTGTTGGAAGTGAAAGGCCTCCAAGATGCGATCACACGGGTGTCACGGATCAAGGAAGCGCTGTGATCCTGGCATGTGTCCTGATGTGCCCTCGTGGTTCTGACTTGATATATACTTATAGAGGAAGACAATTTGCCATAGAAAGCGGTCGACCACTCAGTCCTGTTCAGATGAACTAGTATGGTCAGTGGTGGAATTACTATTCAACACTTTGAGTTTTTCCGCTGACATACTATATCATTAAGGCCTCCACACACGGTCAATATTTTGACGTCAATAAGATTGGTTCAATATTTTGTAGTTGGCCACACATAGCTCAATAATATTGTCAATACCTTCACTTCCCGCCTGGTAGTTACAGGGAAAACATGCTCTCTGATACAGATATGGCCTGCGTATCTGTAGCATTGTTATTTTGTGATGGCCACAAGAAAAAGAAAAGGCACCTTTGGAACTTATTTAGCCAGGAAAATTTACGCAACGAACTTAAATTCAGTGCGCCAAGTGATTTTAAAAATTATATGAGGATGGACAGTGATATCTTTGTTGAATTATTGGACATGATGACACCATTAATAATGAAACTCAACACAAATAAGAGAGATGCCATCCCAGTTAGTCAGCGTTTATCTGTGACCTACGTTATCTTATCACTGGAATTTGTTTTGTACACCTGAAATTTGATTTTGCTATATCTCCACAGTCCATTGTCCAAATCATCATAGATACTTGCAAAGCTTTAATCAACGTTTTTGCCCAGTAATATAGTATTAAGTAATCCTAGGGTTGAAATGATGAAATGCAAGATGAAATGACATTTGACTCAGATTGTGCTTGGACATTTGGAGCTACATTAATTAAAGGAAAGTAATGGTATTGGTTATTATCAGGGGCAGATTTGGAAACTTTAATAGCTTTAGCTTTACTGTTGATCTCAAGGGACGGTCCATTAAAAACTGAATTTCGGTGCAGTGTATCCAGTCGAGCTTCGAAAAGAATATCATTGATAGCTTTCTTTGCGTACACAGCCTGCATAGGGCCAATATTCCTTAATTCACAGGCCCAAGCAGATGAAACTTTTTCATGATCGTCTCTCTCTCGAAGGCGTTTGCAAGCAAGAGACACTGGCTCCTGTCTCTCATTCAATGTCTTCCTCTTTTTACTGGAGGGACAGGAGCAGAACAAACAGCATGTAATAGAAAAAAATAATATTGATATATATCTTTTATATAGATTATATTTATATATATATATATATATATATATATATATATATATATAATATATATATATATATAATGAGGTCGCTAAGTAGCTATTTTCCCCCATATTTCTTAACATTTCCCGAAAAAGTGGGGAGGCTCATTTGTGCCCGCAGACTTTTCCACTTGCTAACTTTTCTTTTTTTTCTCATATTTCTTCTTGGGACTGGATTCCCTGCTGGTGTTCTCGGTTTTATAGCATTTTATTCAACCAGTTGAGAATTGCCGTCTAGCTGATAATAATAATTATACCTAATGCCAACTGTGTTCTATATTTACATACCTCCACACAATTTGCATTTATATAAATAAAATTAATAGCAAAATTTAACATGTATCTTGGAGTTTTAAACTAACAATAATATATTACACTTTGTTTCAGCTACCAAAATCGCTGCATTAGTGGGAAGTAGTCGCCAATGAATTCTATGAAAGATGGAATTTTCCTAACTGCCTTGGGACCATAGATTCAAAACATGTGGAGATCAAGAAAACAGAGAATTCAGGTTCGTTTTACTTTAATTATAAGATTTTCAGCATTGTCATGATGGAAATTGCTAATACAAACTAAGAGTTGTTGAAGGTGGATGTTGGTGTCAATGACAGAGTCACTGACGGTGGTGCGTTCGTCGTATCTCAATTTGGAAGGACGTTCAATGAAGGCCATCTACGCATCCCTAAACCACGGTGCTTGCCAAACAGTGATAAAGAACTACCCTTCACAATTGTGACAGATATTGATTATCCGATGTCAGGTTACTTAATGAAGCCCTATTCACTGTCTGAATTAGATGAACAACAAGTTTTCGC
>NC_087209.1:42989404-43009404 GCF_015104395.2 Macrobrachium nipponense | reverse complement strand
ATTTACAAGTGAATGGAATTATATTAAATAGTACGCAAAAAATGTCTAATTTGCAGAAATTTGCCGAACATCTCTATATCAATATAGGTAGATATGTCTGAAGTATTAAAGATTTATGATGATCAAATTACTCTGAGCTTGAACAAAAATTAAAGGTTATTTTGGTTTTGGTGTTGATGCTTAAAGGGCTTATTGTGACCTTTGATTAGAGGCCATATATCATGAATGAAAATAGTTTCCTTTTCATGAACAAAAATATTTTATAATGTATTGTGTTATAGACAAAAAACATTGTTTTGTGCAAACCAAATATAAATATTGTATTTACAACATATGTAATGTTTTGTCAATACAGAATGATAATAATATTATTATACAATCATGTAAGTTGTGTATACATCAGCTTGCTAAAAAAAAATAATGTATGCGTCATTGTAATTACTAATCATAGCTTCAACTTTAATGAAAAAAGTATTTGATAGTCACTTGACCAAGAAACTAAGTATTTGGTATCAATATTTCTCTCAATCTCTAAAAGACTTAGTCGGGCATACGGAACACACTGACAGCTCCGGAATCATCCAGTTAGTCTTTCGCAAATCATAAAGTATCTTCATCTGAAGAGATTGATCCAGTTGTTTTTGCACTTTCACAACTCTTAGTGTTTAGGGAGATGAATACTCTAAAATGTGGCTTTCTCAGTGGGCGTTTTAGGTGCGATTGCAGTTTGGTCAATAATTTGTAGGTAAACATTCTAATCGTGGAATTATGTAATCGTAAGGTGCTGTAAGCTGTTGTGAATATGAACATCCTCAAAAGATATTACAAAAATAAGCTGAATTTTTAGTTATGATTAATGAAATGTATATGGGATTTTGATAAGAATACGTCTTAGCAAATATGAAATATACATATTTCTTTTAATACGGTTAATTTTAACTTGTGCTCAACTAGAATTCCGTAGTAGAAGAAGAGTTAATTAAAAGGGTAAACTTCAGGCCGTTAATCTACAAACATTAATCAGAGCTCCTTTACCTAATGAATAAAGACATAGCCCGAAAAGCCAGCTTTCTTGTGTTATTTGATATCATATCTTAAGTCGGATTCGATGCGGGAGTAAATTAAATGGCGTTTTCAGATTATAAAATTTTTGGTTCATAAAGGTATCTATCCCTCATTTTCTTTTATTTAATGTTTCATAACTTTAAGAAGCTCAAAGAGATAGAATGAATTTGAGCAAACAGTACTCGTAGATTATTATTTCTTTATTTAGCTTTAATATCCACTCGAGCAACTGAATGTACAAAGGCAACTGACGGGTAAATTTCCTTTTCAATTTAGTTTTCGATAAGTATCAAAGTTATATGTATATAAACATACTTTCTATGATGTTCATATAATTATAATTACTCAAGAATAGTTCACAACCATTTCTCCATTTCAAAAATTGTCTTAATGAAATGAAGGAATACAATCTTTAAACTGGTTACGATCCCGTTTTTTTATTCTCAAATAGCGATTATTTTTTTTTTCCTCTAGACCACAGCAGGATTTTAATCAGCTAAAGAGAAGTTGCACTGAAGAAAAAACGCAAAATTTCCACTCTGACCAAAACGAAAACTATGTTTTTGTTGCTAAAAAAATTGTATATCAAGCCAATGAGGGCGATTGTTACTGCGAACAATGCTTCTTTAACGACTAAGAAAAGGCATTAATGTTTTTGTTCTTTTTAAAAATGGAATAATATAGTCAATAAAGCCAACAAAGAAAAATACTTTTGTTACAAAACTAAACATAAAATATGTTAATAAAAAAGTGGACTTACGATAATATCCCAAAATATGCAACCAACTACTTTGTACTTGGATCCATTTTCAATTCCTTCCTGCCTATAATTTCTCAAGAAATATTTTTCTGGCCTTCCTAATATATAAATTATTAAAAGTAACAGTTTACCCTTAAACAAGCCTAAAGATAACAAATATTAATCATATAAAAAATTCCAAGAGGTTAATAATTAACAAAATTCACGGGATACCATCCATAGTACTCGGTTAATCGATTTTGCATATGAGGTGTTATATATATATATATATATATATATATATATATATATATATATATATATATATATATGTGTGTGTGTGTGGTGTGTGTGTGAGTGGTGTGTGTGTGCGTGTGTGTATGTATAGATTTATTATTATTCTATTAGAATAATTATACCAAATAGTATCAGAAGTAAAAGCTTCATATATTTGTAATAGTTATGGGGATTTCAGATACTTCATGTAATTACTACTCTTACTCAATCTCTCTCTCAATCTCTCTCTCTCTCTCTCTCGTCCAACACACGCACAAGCTTGCGTGGGAGACCATTACTTTGGATATACTTGTTTAACATTCTCTCTCTCATACAACGAACTGCTGTAAACGGTAAGCGAAAAACTAACGTATTTTTCTACAAATATAACGTTATTGAAAATAAATATCATAGTTACTCCTACAAAAGGGCATCAATAACGGACCCTCATGGTATCATTGGTAATCATCACACACCCCCATTTCCCCCCCCCCCCCCCCCCCCCCCCCCCCCCCCCGCCCCCCCCCACCCCCCCCCCCTCCCCAAACACCCCCCATCCGTCCATCCTATCCTTTCACCGCCTGTCAACGTCTGGTCAATTTCTGTAATACTCTTAAGGTGAGTTTACACTAGGGGTCACCGCACGCTGCATACATAAGACACATCACCAACTCCTCCCCAATTCTTATTATCCCCACCTACTGGACTGCTCATCAAAACTCAAGTCGCACCACCAACTCATGAAGCCATCAATCCAAGCTTGATGGCTGAAGCCTGGCCACTCCACCGACGTGCTTCGTACATGGCTAAAATACCGTACCGTAATTTTGTACCGTATCCTCAATAATTTTTCTGTACCGTACTGTAAAGATAACATACTGTAATTCCCTACCTTTATCGTAAGCTAACTCAATCTACATCAGTAAATTAGTAAAGGGGGCTTTATATGTACACATATTCATCTGTTGCAATGATAATAATGATGATGATGATAGTATTAACAGTATGATAATTCCTCCTAACCTAAGTCAATAGTCACTAAAGAAAGAAAGAAAAAAATAATTTCCTTTTTTTACACCTTAAGATAAAAATAGTAATAGCTACTACTAGTAATGTCTAATCGCAATAGAACAACATCAACTACTACTACTACTACTACTACTACTACTACTACTACTGCTGCTGCTACTACTGCTGCTGCTGCTGCTAAGAATATTAGTAAATACAAAAATTTACTATATTACCAGTTATTATTGTTTTCAACATAGTCCTAGAGTATTCACTTTTGGATTCACAAAACATATTTTGCCAAGGAACTATTTATTTGGTACATGTATTACAATGTATGAAATCTTATTAAAAACATTTCCCAGTATTATGATTCTTTGCATAATGATAATATTGTTCAAACCATGTCCTCCTCTTTTAAGGATCTTATTAATAAAAACAACGTAAGGTACGGTACGGGTTTTGCCTATTTTTTCCGTACCTGAACTGTACCATACCGTACTTTGGTAAAATTATCGTACCGTAATTCCGTACCGTACACTTAGGCTAAATATCAACCGTACCATACCGTACTAGTACCGTACCGTACCGTAATGCCAGCCTTGCTCAGCTGTCATCTAGTGCTCCATTTTACTGTATTGCCATGGATTGGAAAGAAGAGATCCGTTTTTTTTTATAAAGTATTATCAGCATTATCCATGTTTGTGGAATGCAAAATGAAAATCATAGTAAAACTGAGATGCACTTGACGCTGCAGTGAAGAAGTTATGGGAAGAGATGTTTTGATTAATGACAAAATTACCGAGAATAAAAAAAAAGAAAATCCACCCGCGAGAACAGAAAAAAGAATGGGAATTAAACATATCAGGAGCTGGAACAGATGATTTACATGTTCCTAAGCCATGGTGCTATGCTTTGCTACATTTCTTGCGAGACGACAATATTCGAGAATCAGCTTCATAACTAGAAATGATAAAGGCAAACATTTAAGAAGTTGTCGTTTAGTGCAATGATTAATTTGCATATTTTTCATTATCTGTCTATTATCTTAATGAGGTCATGACTTGTTGAGATAAAAATTGCTTTTATAAGAAATATTTCGATGTTATAAATCAATAATTTTTTTCAGTTATTTGATCGTTATTTCTTTTTAATGAAAAGTTATCACTTAATTCTGCAGTCATAAAACTTGTCGTTGCCATGATATTTCATCTTCATTATTGAAGTATTTTTCGAAAATAGCCCGTTCTCCAGAAAGCTCTTTGAAGATACTTCCAGAACTTCCTCTGTTCCTTCGCTGTAAAAGCCAATCATTTGACAATTTCCTCTTTTTCTCATCACAATTGTGCATTTGACCATGCATTTGTGCTACAAATACGGCAGCACAGGCAAATTCTTCTTCGTCACTGCTCGTCATGGCTGTCAGGACTCGGGAAGCTACTGGTGCTGGTCGCAGCACTCACATATAGTGTAGAGGCCATATGTGTTGCACAGCACGTTACGTCACCCAGCTGTGCAGGCATATGCTGGCAGAGGTGACGTATGAAGCTCGCAGTGAAGCCTAGTGTAAACTCACCTTTAGTCACATATCAGTCGGATGATTAGTCTAAACGTGCTAATATCCCTTCCATGCCTTTTGAGATGTATTTACTTGGGAGTTTCGTATGATGGTAGTAACGAATGTGCTAGGAAGTTGTTACCAAAATATAATTGGTTCATACGCAAGATATCTATAAAATAAGTATCATAATTCATGTTCTTCTCTCTCTCTCTCTCCTTTGCGATAGGGTAAACAGGAATCATTGAAATTGACGCCAGACCTTATGCAGATACACCATTTCGAAATACTCTCGCAAATCAATGGTATTTGTTGATACTTCTTTTACAATCGTTTTACATCTGTAAACTATCGTTTGTCATAAATTAACTGCCAATTACTTACCTCCGTTTCAGTGCTTCTGTCATAGTCTGGGTAATTTTTGAAATCTTATACAGTCAGTCTGGCCAAGCATTTTTTTTTTTCTGGGGGTGGGGGCAAGAACTCAATTAATAGATACGCCACCATTTTTATTATTTGCCGTTTTTGTAAAGAGATAAAATCCTTAACGATAATTATTTTGAATGCTACTTGTTTGTCTTTAAAGTTGAGTAGTTTTGCAAGGTAAATTATTTTTAGCATGTATATTTTTAGCATGTATCTATCAACCAAATTACCTTATTACCAACTGGCTAAATTTCTCGTCCCTCTGTTGGAACCGCTGACCATTAATCAGTATACCCTTGAAAATTCTGAACAATTTAAAGAACGTATTTTACCCCAGGACTCTGGCTTATTCATGACTAGTTTTGATGTCGAGTCACTATTTACCAACGTACCTGTAAGAGAGACCATAAACATTATTCTTGATAAGCTATTCCCCAAACCTGAGTCTTTCTACTGTAATTTTAGTTATTCGAAATTTAAAGCTCTTTTAGAATTGGCCGTGCTGGACACGGCATTTGTTTTTAATGGACATCTTTTTAAACAAATTAAGGGATGGCCATGGGGTCTCCTCTTGGTCCTACCTTTGCGAACATATTCATGTGCTCCCTGGAGGAGCGCATTTTGGACGAATGCCCCCTGGCCTTCCGCCCTCTGTTTTACGCCATGCTACGTGGACGACACTTTTATCTTGTTCAATCATGAATTCGATGCTAACAGGTTCCTAGATTTTGCTAATAATTACCATACCAATATTAATTTTACAATGGAAAAAGAACATAATTCAAAATTAGCCTTCCTAGATATTTTGGTCTCCAAGAAAAATGATTGTTTTACTGCTTAAATTTTTAGAAAGAAAACATTTACTGGTCTGGGTTCCAACTTCTATAGTTTCTGTTTTCTCAATTTCAAACTTCAACTCGATATATATATATATATATATATATATATATATATATATATATATATATATATATATATATATATATATATATATATATACCTTACTCTATCGTGCTCTGTCTCTTACCTCTACCTGGTCTCTTTTCCACAACGAAATTACTTTTCTCCTCCAGTACTTCTCTTATAATTGCTTTCCTTCTAAGATCTTTTATAGAATTTTAAATAAACTACTACTTAATAAAAGGGTTTCTGAACACCTCCCACTTTATGACAATTTTGGAAAAGAGTTTACCAAGATTGTGCACCGACAATTTGGAGCCGTAAATCTAAAGCTTATACTCAAGAATCTAAGACCATTGGCTCGCTCTTCAAATTTAAAGATCGGCTCTGCCCTTTGATGACGTCGGGTGTCGTTTATGAATACACTTGTCCCGGATGTAATTTGGGAAAAAATGTGGGATCTACCCGGCGTCTTCTCAGGGTCAGGGACGATTCCCATGGGGGACTTAGTTATAGAACTGACTGTAAGTTATCTAACCCAGAAACATCCTATATAAGGAAGCACACTATTAAATATAAAGCTACAGTCAAATACGAAGATTTTATTGGCCAAACAAGGGAACCCAACGAACAGTTGATTTTGGAAACTCTGAACATCAAACTACGGGTTCTAACCTTAAACAACCATTCCTCTGCTGTCCCATTGTTTTTAGCCTAATTATTCTGGCATTCCTTGTGCCTCTTGACGTTGTTTACATTTAGTGTTTTTATCTTTGATGCTGAAAGGCTGGTTAAGTGTTGAGCTGTTTTTGGCTGTGGTTTTGTGTATATATGACTTTTACTTTTATTATATTTGTTACTTTTACTTTTATGTAATTTAGCTGAATTTTTTTTATGTTCTCGTCATTTGTAAGTTGTTTGATACTTCCGGTCTGTTTTAATCAAGTGTGCATGTAATTTAAGTGTGATAGTTGTAATTTTACCGTTAAACTGTTTTAACTTTTCAACTATTGGATCTAGTAATCACCTCTTATTTCATGTTAACATATTGTACTTTATTTTGTAGAAATATCCCTGAAGATGTGGCGATGTTGTCACGAAACGTAGGATTAAAGCATAATGTGAATCTCTTCGTGTTCCTGCCCTTAATCTTCTTTATCGTGTGAATAAACGCCCTGTACATCTGACCTGTGTTATATTATATTATATATATTTATAATTATAATATATTATTATATATATATATAATAATAAAATATTATATATTATTATATAATTAAATATATATAATTATATAAATATAATATTATAACAACCCAAATATATATAATTATTAATATATTATATATAGTAATATATATTATATAAATATATTAAATATATATTAATAATTATATATATAATTAATATATATATATATATTAATATATACATATATATACATAATATATATATATTATTATATTAATATATATATAATATATATATATATTATAATAAATAATAAAAATAATATTATAATATTATATATATATATATATATATATATATATATATGATATATATAAATACATATATTAATATATATATAGATAGATATATAATATATATATATATATATATATATATGTGTGTGTGTGTTTGCTTAAAAAATCACTGTAGATGCACGTGACTTCATATATAAGCGAATCCCACAGGAAAATGATAGTAAGAAATCTAAGCGCTTTTGTCTTTACTCAGACATTGTCAAGGAGTTAATGAAGTACAATTGGAGAGAAAGGTCTCAGGTGCAAAACAAAATCAAGAATACCAGATGGTTAATTATCAAAAGGGTAAAAATTAAAAGAGATAATCCAGGATTATCGGATATCACACGGTCACAAACCTAACCAAAATTACAAAGTACCTTAATGTCCAAAATATGTAAAAACTGAATATATTAATTCTATTGCTTATATTATCTACAACTTTTTTCATAAAATGGCAGTTCGTTATTCAATTCTATGTCCACAGTAAAACTAATGTTCGGATGAAATGAGTTAATGAAATTACGGAACAAATGTGGATGACTTTTATCTTTAAAAAGTACAAACGTATATCTGCATATATTTTTTATAAAAAAATTGTTTTAAAAGACGAAGGGCACTGGTCAAGAAATAGTTTATACAAGTGACACATAAAAATATTGGCAAATGTGGGACCCAAAGGAGAACCCATTGCCATGCCATCAGTATATTTGTAAATTTTCCAGCGTCTTCCTTTTGTATGGTCAGATACTTTTGAAAACCAGGGCTGCCCCACTCCAGTTCATAGTATGGCCTTTCTTGCTAAGATGTAGGAAAACACTGAGTTCTCTGATGCTTATCGCACTGATCCTTTGTGCTCTGCTAATCTTTGCGAGATGGATCCACCAGTTTCCCTATCGTAAATCTCATTACAATTGTCAGAGTTCATAAGATACCGTGTAGCAATTGTAATGAGATTTACGTTGAATTATAGAATGGGAAGAAAAGAAAGAAAGAAAGAAAGAAAAAAAAAAAAAAATATATATATATATATATATATATATATATATATATATTATATATATATATAGTATATATATATATATAGTATATATATATATATATATATATATATATATATATATAATATATATATATATATGATATACTATATATATATATATATATATATATATATATATATATATATATATATATATATATATATAATATATATATATATATATATATATATATATATATAACGGGGCACTAGAAAGAGTCCATCCTAGTTTAGCAATTCTGTAGGAGACATTGCACACGCATTTCAGTCGAAGTAAAAATCAATTGAGAAAAATACTAAAACGAAATTGGGAAGGAACAGTTGGCAAGACAACCTGAAAATAAATGGAAAGATCAAAGCAACACCTGAAAACAAGAAGATTAAAAATCTAATGAGATCATACAAATAAAACGGAAGAGAATGTAGAAAAAATAAATTTACCGAATAATCGATAAAGCTAGGGGCCATATGGTTTTAAGATGAATGATAACTGACCTCTTTGGAATCAAGTCTCAAAGAACTTTTAACCTTAGGAACAAATCGGTATGAAAAGTTATCAATGTAAAGTTTAAATAAAAATACTTTAAACAGTAACCCAAACATTTATCTGGGATGTCAGATAACTAGGGTATAGATTAGTACTCATTTGCAAATATAGTATGAAGTTCTTCTGTAGAAATTCAAATAATTACAAATCATCGTCAGCATGAACGTTCTTACGAGTGATTCATAACGGTTAAGTCTCTCCAGTTTATATGGCCTCATGATAAGGATGTAGAACAAGGAGTTATTGTCCTTTTACATTCTTTTATCTTGACGGGTGAAGTCGCCGTTTTTATAAGAGTTTTAGTTTACTTTTCCCTCTTAAGCCTTGACTTACACATATGAGCACAAATGGAATGGTAACAACTGAACCCCTCCATGCTGCTCATGCTTGCAAGGATCGTGGATCACTTCCAACCAACTGCTCACCAATCTACTCAGTGGGAACTGCATACCAGCGCCTGCTGGATCAAGAAACGTTGTTCTACTAATTCATTACTCAAAATAAAGAGATATTTTAACTGGAGTAATGGTTAGTAGTAGTACTCACAACAAGCAAAACTAAAATTTTTCAAACTTGAATTTTCTCGCCTTGAACGAAAAGCTGTCTACCAAAACAGCAAAAAAATATATATATGGATATGATTTTACATTTTTTTACAATTCTTTTTTCGACACGCATTCCTCAAATTTGATACTACTACTACAACAAAAACTTATAATACCAACTCAAGAAAAGAGGCAACAGAATCAACCATCTGATGTTCATGGACGACATCAAGCTGTAAGGTAAGAGCATCAAGGATATAGATACCCTAATCCAGACTGTAAGGATTGTATCTGGGGACATCAGGATGGAGTTTGGAATAGAAAAATGCGCCTTAGTCAACATACAAAAAGGCAAAGTAACGAGAACTGAAGGGATAAAGCTACCAGATGAGAGCAACATCAAACACATAGACGAAACAGGATACAAATACCTGGGAATAATGGAAGGAGGGGATATAAAACACCAAGAGATGAAGGACACGATCAGGAAAGAATATATGCAGAGACTCAAGGCGATACTCAAGTCAAAACTCAACGCCGGAAATATGATAAAAGCCATAAACAGATGGGCAGTGCCAGTAATCAGATACAGTGCAGGAATAGTGGAATGGACAAAGGCAGAACTCCGCAGCATAGATCAGAAAACCAGGAAACATATGACAATACACAAAGCACTACACCCAAGAGCAAATACGGACAGACTATACATAACCCGAAAGGAAGGAGGGAGAGGACTACTAAGTATAGAGGACTGCCTCAACATCGAGAACAGAGCACTGGGGCAATATCTGAAGACCAGTGAAGACGAGTGGCTAAAGAATGCATGGGAAGAAGGAATAATAAAAGTAGACGAAGACCCATAAATATACAGACAGGAGAATGACAGACAGAACAGAGGACTGACACAACAAACCAATGCACGGACAATACATGAGACAGACTAAAGAACTAGCCAGCAATGACACATGGCAATGGCTACAGAGGGGAGAGCTAAAGAAGGAAACTGAAGGAATGATAACAGCGGCACAAGATCAGGCCCTAAGAACCAGATATGTTCAAAGAACGATAGACGGAAATAACATCTCTCCCATATGTAGGAAGTGCAATACGAAAAATGAAACCATAAACCACATAGCAAGCGAATGCCCGGCACTTGCACAGAACCAGTACAAAAAGAGGCATGATTCAGTGGCAAAAGCCCTCCACTGGAGCCTGTGCAAGAAACATCAGTTACCTTGCAGTAATAAGTGGTACGAGCACCAACCCGAGGGAGTGATAGAAAACGATCAGACAAAGATCCTCTGGGACTATGGTATCAGAACAGATAGGGTGATACGTGCAAATAGACCAGACGTGACGTTGATTGACAAAGTCAAGTAGAAAGTATCACTCATTGATGTCGCAATACCATGGGACACAAGAGTTGAAGAGAAAGAGAAGGAAAAAATGGATAAGTATCAAGATCTGAAAATAGAAATAAGAAGGATACAGGATATGCCAGTGGAAATCGTACCCATAATCATAGGAGCACTCGGCACGATCCCTGAAAAGGAATCTAGAAAAACTAGAGGCTGAAGTAGCTCCAGGACTCATGCAGAATAGTGTGATCCTAGAAACGGCGCACATAGTAAGAAAAGTGATGGACTCTTAAGGAGGCAAGATGCAACCCGGAACCCCACACTATAAATACCACCCAGTCGAATTGGAGGACTGTGATAGAGCAAAAAAAAAAAAAAAGAATAATAATAATAATACAAATTCTCTGACATAATGTTACCATTTTTTTTTATGTTATTACATGTGCAATGTTATAGTTGATTTTAGATGTTGCTGATGATAATGTAATTCTTTATCAATATTGACACAACTGACATGGATGCATTTTGCACTGCTTCTCCCTTAAATTTTTGTCGCCATTTTTAATCAACTTTTATTAAAGTTAGTCCTTCTCTTCTGGCCAACCTAACCATCTGTTTTCCATCAGCGATATCTCTCCTCCAATTCCGCCTAAAGTCCCGCGACTGAAATATATTTCGGTAGCTCCTGACCTCCTCTATTCACTTGCTAATTTCGGCTGAATTGTTTGCCTTGGTAACAATTCATTTTGCCAACAAATACCCTGTGGCAGCGTTCGTAGTACGATTTCTCATTCTGATGCAGCTTCCCGCTTTCTGCTCTTCTTTATTGGCTTCTTCCCTCGTCGCAATCAGAGTAGGGTCAATCGCCTCCCAATAACATTCTCAGGAAAGGAAGAGATCTCAGCTCGATTTATTGGCATTTTCTACTTCTTTCGTTACCCTTCACATTTTCCAGACGTTTCCAAAGGTGTATTTCACCATCACTTCAGTAATTGATTTGTGAAATAGTATATTTGTATAATATATATAATATTATATATAATATATATATATATATATATATATATATATATATATATATATATATATAGATAGATAGATATATAATTTAAGTTAGAGGGAAGTTCCTCGTTGGGCGAGTCGATTACATGCTCGACTATAAATCTCTGGGTCTGGGTTCGATTTCCTGCTCTGCCAACAAGGATTCAGACGAATTTACTTCTGGTGATAAAATTTTATTTATCGATTTGGTTCGGATTCCACAATAAGCTGTAGGTCTCCTTGCTACGTAACCTGTTGGTTCCTAGCCACGTAAAAATATCTAATCCTTCGGGCCAGCCTAGGAGAGCTGTGAATCAGCTCAGTGGTCTGGTAAAACTATTATATACCTAAGTCAGAAGGTTTGTCTTAACGGTTTTACGATTTTATCCTCGTTTCGTTGGTGGCCCCACTACTGCCTACTTTGGAAGGGAATATTAGTTTGTTCACACATTATACTTTCATTTTTATGGTACTTCCGATCTGACACAAGGGCGCGCAGGTACTCCAATCATCATTACTGCGAATGTTAACTGAAGTTCGGTGACTCGACTTCAAATCTCGTTTGGGAAATCTGTGAGTTTCCGTTTTAAGTTTCATGCCGATTGATTTGTAAGCAAGAGGATTTGATAGCAGAAGGAACAGCAGAGTCCGTAAAATTTCTTGCGTTTGATTTTGAAGTTACAGTTTTCCCTTTCATACATAAATGAACGTCACTTTGCACACAAATAAACACATAAACATATTTATATAGATAGAAATTATTACAATCATTCCGACATGTAATTTGTATGGATTTACAACCTTACAATACACACACACACACCTATATATATATATATATATATATATATATATATATATATATATATATATATATATATATATATATATATATATGTGTGTGTATATAAATATATATATATATATATATATATATATATATATATATATATATATATATATATATATATATATATATATATATATATATATATATATATATATATATATATAATATATATATATATATATATATATATATATATATATATATATATAATATTCTTAACCTACTGGTTCGTACCACATCCTATGACGATATAAGAACCAAGTGGACTTTATAAATAAACTAATGAACAGATATTAAGACTGAATCCAGACTAGTTAGTTTTGACGCATCTTAATTATTTTCAAGAGTACCTATTGGCAGTTTGCTGGACTTTTTTATCAGTATGTTAGGGAATAGACAGATGGATATATGATTTTCGAAAAGCTCACTGGTAGAACTAATTAAACCTTGTGCAAAAGAATTCAAATTTGAACTCAACGAGAAATTTTGCTTTTAAAATTTTGGTATATCAATATGTAACCCCCTATATCCAATGTTATGTACTTTCAATTAGGAATTTTTAAACAAAATAATCTAAAAAAATTTTACAAAATCATCTTCAACAATTTAGTGTTATAAAGGTATGCTGACGACACAATATGTGTTTGGTCAGGTAACGAAAATATAAAAAATAAATATATGGAAATAGAAAAGGACTTTTGCCTAGAATTTTTGTATCGTCCAGTATATAAAGCTAGTATTGATTCTAATTAAAATGTTTACAGAAACCCCACCAATAATTTTCTAAGTCAATTTTTATTCTTGTCACTAAAAAAACGTTAAGAAATTAACTTCCACATCCCGGTTTTAAGATCATTATGTATATGTAACCTTGAATACATTGATAATGAAATAGATATGATTAGTAACATAATAGAGAGTTTATAGATAATTCATTGAATTTGGCGAAAAAGACGTTTTAGGAGAATAGAATTTAGAATAACACAAAAGACTTGCTTATACGGCCATATGATAATTATTGCGAAGATATCATTTACTTTAAAAATTTGGAGTTAATTAGAATTTAGGAACAATACAACAATAATACATTATGAAGAACTCACCCGAGGCATTGGCTGAGATGCCCTAAGTTGCCATATGGTCCAATTCCATTTGAGTGCCACATTTTGTGCTTTTTTAAAAAGTTGAGCTTAATGCATGTGTAATAGGAGAAGTGAACAATTTCCCCCACCAATAGGTTGGTAGAATTTAATCATCCACATAGCCTAGGAACACCACAATTGACAACTCACCCACTTGCCTGCTTAGCCAAACCATCTGCCACATGAGATGTCAAGAATGGCTGCCATTTGACTTTGTTCACCAGAGAAGTCTCAATCACTCTCACATTTCTTAGGTAGCTCAGTTGCTGTGTTATCTGTAAATCATTTACACAGTATTTGCTGAAGTTTTACTCGCACAAGGTATATCATTACAAGTAAATATATTTCTTGTAAATAAGAAGATTTCTCCCACCACCCACACATGCAAGAGAGCCAGACACCTTAGATGCCAATCCCTTTGCTTTTGTGTTAAGGATAACAATTTTGTTTTAAAATTCCTAGTCAAGTAGAGTAATTATTCATGTTACCAAGTACTAATTCAATTCTATGCATACTCTTGCCTCCTTCCATCAGAAAAAAATTTATGTATTTTGTTTCATGTCTCATAAATTAGCGAGACGGCATGTGTAGATGCGTCTGCTAGAGTGAATACACTCTATTAACAGTTGTGTTTATACCCAGGGCTCACACACGTGACGAGAAGTCACATTATAACAAAAGGGAGACATTTTGAAATAGTAGCCTGATATCTGGTGTAGAAGCTCATGCTTTAAACTATCATAACACACGGCTGCCATCTTGAAATCATTCAACTATATCATTGTGCTGTCACCAAACACATACACATTTTCTTTACAGTTACTCAAGTTGACATCATTGTTAGGGAGATCATCTTATAACTCTTACCATCTAGCAACAAGTAGACACCTTTGTTATTAATGTTACTTAATTAAGATCATAGTCATTTCTGAATTTAAAATACCACAAATTTTATGCACTTCTTCCCTCTTGTTCACTGCAGCATAAGAGAAAAATTTTAGGATTTTATCAGCTCTGTTACTGTCTTTACTATGCATCCATAGGATACATTTTGCTTAATCCAATCAATAGAGATTTCACTTTTGTAAGATATTGTCAGGAATATATCCTCTTAAGTTTATATGGATTGAGGTAACTACTATTGTTTTACAATAATTGAGCATCGGGGTCAAAGCAAACTCATCTAGAGCAAAAGGGAGCATCCTAACAGAATTCTCCAGCAGTTGTAGATACTCTCACCTCTCACTGAGTAACTTATAAACTATCTAATACTTTGTGCTTACTCATCACTGTGTTAAGTGTGCTAATTTCATTCTAGTTGTTTTTGTGATTCCATCCAGCTCATGGTTGCACATTAAGGGATTGAGTGATTACTCAAGGCTTGGGCATGATCCACAAGCACGCAAAACCTCGAGTGCAACAAAAAACGATCGTGCATAGACAAACACCACTCACTTTATGGCCTACGGAAAAGGATAATGGAGTGCATCCACCACAGATCTCTGGAACTCATAACCTCTACATTATAATTGGTTCAGCTTGTGTGCATGTTTCCATTATTCTTTAAGTAATCAATTGCTCTTCACAACCACATCGCACTTCCAGTGCCAGTGCCACTCCTATTACAAGGAGGAACTCACCAGACTTATGTTGACCCACAAGCAAGCAGCACATTCCGTGCCAACAGACTAAGGGGTTTCCCCCTCCTAGTGCCACCCAACCTTGGTGCTCAGCATGCAAGTAACCCACCTATAGGTGTCCTCACTTTTGATTCCACACATCAAGAGTGCCATGCAGAGTGACACTGCCTTTTCCATACAATAGATTGTGCAGTTCCTCAAGGATAATTCTCAGGAACTCCAAGGCCCATTAGCGTCATTGCAACTACATGCCAGTATTACTAGGTAGTGAGAGCCAAGCCCCAGCAAATCACACTTGCACCAAGTGTCTGTGAGTGCCACATATCTCACACCTGAGGACTGCTCACATAAAATGTAGCCACATCTGTATCCCGAGGTATTCCCATTCCAGCCAGCCATAACTGATCTGACTTGAGGCTCATCCCCTGGCACGCCCTTACAACTCATACCTGAGTTGGTGCTTGTAATTTCAAGCCTCTTACACCTACATAAACCTCTTCTACTTCATCATAGTACCCAGTAGACGAGCATCTGGTGGTCAGATTTCCACAAGTAGTCTTGTTCAAGTTGGTTATTGGTTTGGTGGTCACACAACTAAGGTTAGCAGAACGATTTGGCACAACATGTATCCAGGTAGTCGTAGCAGCCAGTAACTGTTTCAGTGCCTGTTTCACCTGCTTCTCCAATTCTGAGTCTCAAGGGTAGTGATATTGCCAGCTCAGATGTGGCCCCAAGGTCTTCTCTATCTCCTCTAGAGCCATGTGCCTAGGTCGGTGGTTCTCAATCTTTGTTTAGTGATGGCACCCCTTCTCCACCATCCACCATATCGCATGTATATATATATATATATATATATATATATATATATATATATATATATATATATATATATATATATATATATATATGTGTGTGTGTGTGTGTGTGTAAACTCAAATACCTATAACAAATTTTATATGCTCTGGTAACTAGAGTAAATATTAAATTCATCTTATATTTCAAAGGTGTAGCTCATTGAAATTTAGATATAAGACATATATATATATATATATATATATATATATATATATATAGATATATATATATATATATATATATATAATATATAAATAATTATTACATCGAACCGTGATCCATTTATATATCATTCAAGCTACAAATGTCCTTTAATATCTAAATTCACTTTACCTCCCAAATGATATATTTTCATATATGTACCGAAGGAGAATTTTTTAGTTGATAATAATTTCGTCCCCCCATGGGATCGAACCACCATCCAAGTGGACGGGGACGAAATCAGGACAGTCAGTGACGCTATAGGATAGCGTAACTGACTGTCCTGATTTCGTTCCCGTCCACTTGGACGGTGGTTCGAACCCATGGGGGGACGAAATTATTATCAACTAAAAAATTCCCCTTCGGTACATATATGAAAATATATCATTTGGGAGGTAAAGTGAATTTAGATATTAAAGGACATTTGTAGCTTGAATTGATATATATATACCATATATATATATATATATATATTATATATATATATATATATTATATATATATATATATATATATATATATATATATATATATATATATATACGTATTATATATATATATATATATATATATATATATATATATATATATATATACGTATATAATATATATATATATATATATATATATATATATTATATATATATAATATATATATATATATATATATATCAATTCAAGCTACAAATGTCCTTTAATATCTAAATCACTTTACCTCCCAAATGATATATTTTCATATATGTACCGAAGGGGAATTTTTTAGTTTGATAATAATTTCGTCCCCCCATGGAATCGAACCACCGTCCAAGTGGACGGGGACGAAATCAGGACAGTCAGTTACGCTATCCAATAGCGTCACTGACTGTCCTGATTTCGTCCCCGTCCACTTGGACGGCGGTTCGATCCCATGGGGGGACGAAATTATTTTATCAACTAAGAAATTCTCCTTCAGTACAGTATATGAAAATATACCATTTGGGAGGTAAATGAATAGAATTTAGATATTAAAGGACATTTGTAGCTTGAATTGATATATAAATGGATCACGGTTCGATGTGATAATTATTTATATATATATATATATATATATATATATATTATATATATGATATATATATATATAGATATATATATATATATATATATATATGTCTTATATCTAAATTTCAATGAGCTACACCCTTTGAAATATAAGATTAATTTAATATTTACTCTAGTTACCAGAGCATATAAAATTTGTTATAGGTATTTGAGTTTACACACACACACACACACACACATATATATATATATATATATATATATATATATATATATATATATATATATATATATATATATATATATATATATATATATATATATATATATATATATATATATATATATACATGCGATATGGTGGATGGTGGAGAAGGGGTGCCACATATATATATATATATATATATATATATATATATATATATATATATATATATATATATATATATATATATATATATATATATATATATGTGTGTGTGTGTTTGTGTGTTTGTGTGTCTTATGACTGAATTTCCATCACCTACACTTTTGAAATATAAGATGAATTTAATATTTACTTAGTTACTAGAGCATATAAAATTTGTTATAGCTATTTGAGTTTACATATATATATATATATATATATATATATATATATATATATATATATATATATATATATATATATATATATATCTTTATATATATATATTATATATACACACACATGCGATATGGTAGGATGGTGGAGAAGGGGTGCCATCACTAAACAAAGATTAAGAACCACCGACCTAGGCACATGGCTCCAGACGATATATATATATATAGATATATATATATATATATATATATTATATATTATATACTATATATACTATATATATATATATATATATATATATATGTGTGTGTGTGGTGTGTGTGTGTGTGTGTGTCTGTGTGTGTCTTATGTCTAAATTTCAATCAGCTACACCTTTGAAATTTTAGATGAATTTAATATTTACTGTAGAGGAAGAAAGATATTGTAATTTGAATTTTCTTGATGTAACTGTCCATAGAAATTATAGAAATTTCACCTTTTCAGTCTTTCGAAAATCAACTAACTTTGCCTATTTTGTTCATTACTACTCCAATCACCATCAAAATGTTAAATTCTCGGTTTTTTCTGGGATGTTCTTAAGGGCTTTACGTGTCTGTAGCCCGCAGTTTATTGACGCTGAAATTAAAACTATTTATGATATTGCATTGAAACTTAAATACCCAAGGACTTTTATAGATGTGGCATGAAAAAGAGCTAGAAATTATTTTTATTTAACTAATGACAAACTTGAATTTAGTAAGCATAATATTCTAAAATTACCATATGATGAAAGGTTTTTAGATATCCCTAGAATTTTTAAAGAAGATTTAACATAAATTTTATTTTCAGTAATATTAATGTCAAGAGTTTTAATAATAAAAAATTCTCCTAAAGATCTTCCAGGCTGCATATATGAAAATTCCTGCAAAAAGTTGTGATAAAGTCTATTACGGACAGACCGGTAAATCTCTTTCACAACGTCTCAAGCAACATCAATATTCTGTGAGAACTGGGCAAATATCGAATGCATTATTCGTACACATGAGAGATTTAGACCATCTATTAACAGGAGTCAAGCAAGAGTCTTAATCCCATGTAATGACACATTTAAAAGGAATATCATTGAATCTTTTTCATCAAGTCAAATAATAGAAATGTTCTAAATTTAAGTCTTGGTTTATTTAAACTTGATGCTTTCATTATGAAAAAAATGTAGATAAATATAAGCAACAAAATTAATATATTCAGTTTTTAAATGTTTTGGACTGTAAAGATACTTTGTAGTTTCGGTTAGGTTTGTGACCGTGTAATATCCGATAATGCTGGATTATCTCTTTTAATTTTTACCGTTTTGACAATTAACCATCTGGTATTCTTGATCTTGTTTTGTACCTGAGACCTTTATCTCCAATTGTACTTCATTAACTCCTTGACGATGTCTGAGAAAAGACGAAAACGCTTGGATTTCTGACTATTATTTTCCTGTGGTATTCGCTTATATATATATATATATATATAGGTCTATATATATATATATATATATATCTATATATATATATATATATATGTATAATATATATGTATATGAATATATATATATATATATATATATATATATATATATATATATATATATATATATATATATATATATATATATTATATATATATATATATA
>NC_087209.1:42957004-42983904 GCF_015104395.2 Macrobrachium nipponense | reverse complement strand
AATCTCATTAAACGACGTTAGATCACTTTAAAAGGACGTTATATCATACTTTTTTTCACATGCAATGCTCAATGAAATCATTCTCTTTTTGCATATCATCACGATAGTTACACAGTATCTATAGTTGCAATAATCTAATCTCTGATAACTGTGTTTTTCCGTAAGCTACAAATCTTAACGTTGTTACTTTGTTAGCAAACTGATCTGCAGAGAACCAGACATATGTTATTCAGGCTCTTGTATCTTGTATGTTTTGTTAAGGTATGGCTGTGGTAGAAACGAAAAAACGAGCGGTTGACAATCGTATTGTTGTATATGGAATAAGGAGAAACACTTAACTGCCCTTTGTTTCTGAAGGAAACTGCATCGGGCAATTTTCATCTCATTGAAATTTTTAAAAAGTATGTACCCTATGCCATCCATCAGAAAATGTCAGTTCCTACCGTGTTCGCCGTTTCGTCAATATGTCTCATTTGTTGAAAATATTCTAGGCCTTATTAAGGAAAAAACCAAAGATGTGGATAATAGTATAAAACAATTCAGGATTGCTGTAACATTTCATATAAATCCTCAGACTTGGGATTTTACGAATATTTGTTGTATTGCAGACTTCATCGCTTTGACATATTTGGCTCTTCATTTTTATGAAACGCAAATAGTACTTATAATAATATTGAATGATGGATATGCTGACTTACGAAGCATACCAATGAATAGAATCAAAATGACTATATTAGGTAATCCATTTACTGGCTCTGCCAACTGGAAGGCAAACCATTTTAACTTTTTCCTTTGTGGATGTCGGAGACTGCAGTGCTACTGGCGGTGCATTAGATCTTTCCTTTCATTTCTATTGATAAGTCATTTGCAAGTTTGAGACTATATTCATAAAATGTGATATATATGCATACATTATCAACGTTGCCGAGTAAGGATCTATTTAAATGATGCAAGCCCGTCAGTGTTTAATTACTTTTACATAAATTATCTTTATAACAAATAAAATAAAATTCTTCATTTAGAGTTAGTTTTTATAAAATCAAATCAGTATTCCATTTGAAGGTCAAAGGATTTTAATTTACGGCGTTGCATTTAAGAGATGAATAATTAGTTTTACTTGTGCTGCACCGGAAATGTGACTTTCTGTGACTTTCATGAAGGACGTATTAGGCAACCTAATTACAAAGGTATTTATCTTTTCTTTCTCTCTCTGTCAAGATAGTCTCGCCATTAGTATTTTAGATGAAATAGGTTATGCTTCATTCACTGATGTTTCAAAAGGCGGGTGCAGGAACAGCAGCCTAATACGTCGCTAATGAAGACTTTACCTCTTTCTCTTGCTTGGTTAATATACCATTTAATGCAGTTTGGAAAGCATACCTAAAAGAAGAGGCTTAAGTTTGATTAAGATCAAGGCACGGAAGTCCATTTATCCTATGATCCAGTTCGGCACGCTCGACCTAAGTGGCAAAGCCTGAGGCATTCCAAACTTACCAGACTTTCTGTTGGATTACTGCTGCCAGAAGAAGGAATGTGGTCTCGCGTTGGCTTTTAGGATAACACATCCCAGCTGATTAAACGTCGGCTACTCTAAAAGACCAAATATCATATGGGATAAATACCCTTAAAAACCGCTGTAATTAATGTAAGGCAATTTGGTGATTATAACAAAACAGTAAATCTCCATACAAGATCCGGAGAGTAAGAGTAATATAATCTATACGTAATTTTTTCTATGCCAAAGGAGCCAATTTACTACATCGTTAAGAAATTCAAACCTGAAAAAAAAATTAGTGAAAATTCATTGTGTATAATGTACTACAATATGAGTAAATCTCTCTCTCTCTCTCTCTCTCTCTCTCTCTCTCTCTCTCTCTCTCTCTCTCTCTCTCTCTCTCTCATATAGGAGGGGAGTTATACACAAGTGAAAAACTTTGTGGAGATATAATCAAGTCAGCTCTCTAATCTATGATTAATATATATATATATATATATATATATATATTTATATATATATATATATAGATATATATATATGTATATATATATATATAATATATATATTATATATATATATATATATATATATATATATATATTACCTACCTTTACGGGTGGTTAAGAATGTGAGTGTAGGACTCTGTTGAGAAGAGATTGGGATGTTCTTCTCTTTTTTTTTTAATTCCATGTCCCAACCGGTCGGATGATGACGAATATGAAACGATCAGATCGAGGAGACGACAGCGCATTTGCGCAAGTTGACCCAGTGAGTAGCTACGTAACTCGAGGGGTGTAGGGTCGGATGATCGTTACGTCACAGAAGAATGCAAACGGAACCAACAGATAAGGTAGAAAACTATTTGCAAGAAAAAATTGATGTGTAGGTCCACACTCAGTCATTGTCTCAATATAAAAGAATTTTATGTGTAGGCCTATGTCTTGACATTGCTTCAAAATATAAGAATTTGGCTTGTAGGCCTATTCCTTGTCATTCTCACAAAACATAAATTGACGAGTAGGCCCAAGAATTTGATGTGTAGGAATATACCCTTTTATTGCCTCGAAATATAAGAAATTGACGTGTAGGCCTAATATTAACAATTCTATTGACATGCATGGGGATTACGATTAATTAATACCCTAACATCGGAACTGCTTGCATAAGTCTATGCTTCATTTCAATTAATTTGTTCTGTGTCGTTTCGCTTATGAAGGCCAGCACCAGTTAAAAAAAAAGCCAAGATGAGTGTGTAATTAGGCTGCGCATGGTAAAAAAAAAAAGATGCACAAATAAAATTATTAAAGATCGTCATAATAATATATAACTTTATATATCTTTTGTCAGAGATTATTGCATATTTCACTACTCCGGGAACTCAATTCTGTGTTGTCATGATTCATGTACGAAACTAAACATCACCGAATGGAGTCAAATCCGTAATGGTAATCATTTGGACTGGTTACTAGTGTGGCGTTATTCCCCATTCGAGAGTTAGCCAATCACAAGCGTGCAGTAGGCGGGGCTTAGCTGAAAAATTAGGTGGTCTCTGCTATAGTCCCTCCCATCTACCTTCATTAAGTTAAACTTCTATGTATCCTTCACATCCAGCAATAATAAAAGTTTTTGTTTTAACATTTTCCCCCGGAATTTGCTTTTTTTCGAATAAATTCTTTTACATAAAAATTGACTTATCTTATAATTTTACATTTTCTCTCTTTTTCACTTTATCTTCACCCCTCATCCTTTTCTAGAGCCACCAACAACCATCGGCGTAGCAGGAATGAATAACTGTGGGCAACGAACAATTACATCGTCACTTTACAGTATCTGCTACATTTCCAAAGGATATACTCAATATGTATATATATATATATATATATATATATATATATATATATATATATATATATATATATATATGTATATATATATATATATATATATATATATATATATATATATATATATATATATATATATAATATCATTACGGTTTAAACGGTTAGGTTAATACGTTTCGTAAGTTGCAGACGATCTGCCAGTTTTGTACAAGTCATAAGTTCAATTTTCTTTTCAAAACTCCATATGAAACCGTCATTTCTCTTTCAAGACCTTAAACTGCATTCTGTTTTTTCTCTTATCGTCTTTTCAGTCTCCGATTTTGTTTCCTATTGCTTCTCCACTTGTCCTTTATATCCGTTTCCCATTCCAGTGCTTTCCTACTCGATTCCACTTCAAATGCCGGACATTCGAAACAGAATGCAAAAACTTGCATTTTACCTCAGGAATGGAGCTTCCATTGCCGTGTGAATATTTGTTAAGAGACGTTGGGTAACGATCGGTAAACTCAGAAGAAGCCAAGGAATATTTGACGCTTTCACTACCTGATCAGTAAAACATATTGAAATAACCGATACATGGAAAAATTTACTCCATATTCCTTCATCTTGACTTCAAATCATACCAAAATGAAGAACATATGCGTCCATGATATTCTTTTGGCATACCAATAATAATGTAATTGGTTTCGTTATCTTATTTTTTCCTGTAATTACTAAAATCCATCTTCTTGAAAATAATATGATGGAATAAATCACCAATTATTCAAACTGAAGGACCGATACCTTTAATGAAATGAAGGTCGTTATAATATAAAAGATCAAGCATTAGGAGAAAACTCTAGGAGCTAAATACTGATCTTGCCATTAAAAAAAATAATTTTTTTTTAAATCACCAAATTTGTAATTATTCAGGTAAAATCTATCGGGAAGTTAAGTGACCATTCCGGCCAGGGAACCTAGTTATAAGTCCTGTGCGCTATTATTTTCCTATCTCTCTCTCTCTCTCTCTCTCTCTCTCTCTCTCTCTCTCTCTCTCTCTCTCTCTCTTCCCATAAAAGTTAAAATGGAGTGAACCTTTATCTTTTCCTCCCCTACCCTCAATAAAAAAAAAAAAAAAAAAAAAAAAAAAAAAAAAAAAAAAAAAAAAAAATATCGCAAGCATATCAAGCCCTACCTAACATCCACAGCCCTCCTGTGAAATATTGAGGTATATCGAAAATGGGAAATATTTAGCCACAGTTGCCTATTGAAATGCAGCCTGCCAATTTGCAGCAGTGAGATTTTAACAACGCTTCACTTTTTATGATTCAGTTTAGCTCGAGGAAGGCTGGCTGTAAATGGTGGTAAGAGTCTAGCTGAATTCATTTATGGATGGATTTGATCAATTTCCTTAATTGGCTTGAGCTATTTGGACCAAGGATGTAATATGAGCATTTCTCTATACTCTGGAGATCAAGATAGGCGACATTTGTGCGGAATCATGCACACTAATGATGACTTTATTGTTATTCACCTAAAGGGATGTCCAAAGGAAGAGAAAGTTAGCATTGGGAACAATGAGCTGTCAAATGAAACAAAAAAGCCTCACCATTCTTATCTCTGCCATCACCGTGTTGTAAATCAATTGACATCGAATAGCCTAGTTAATTGTTGAGGTTCAAACGATACGGTTGGCACTAGGACAAATGACCCTCCTTTACTAGCCATAGACCTGAGATTGATCCTATGGACAAGAAACTGCTTATGCGTTTTCCATAAAAAATTATTGCATACATTTCTCATTGCAGCACTAAGGCACCTGGGATTAAGTCAACTTTCCTGAGTTGCATCCACGGTAGACAAGGTAACAAATTCACTTTCCTTTAGGGGGAAATAGCTGCAGTGATGGAGAGAGCCGGAAGCGGACATGCAGAGGGAATTTTACACTTCGCTGAAGTGAAAAGGGGTATTTTAGAGGTTTATTTCTTTCCTTCTGTGTTCGAAGTTTTACTTTCGTACTTTAATTAAAAACGAAATCTATTGTCTAATATTTTTTACTCTTTAATATACGTGTTTTTAAGTCTTTATTTTATTTGTATCACATATTCTGGATTTTAAAATCTTAGCATACACCTTGATGCATCTGATATATCATACCGGCGTTCGTTTTTTATCTTATGTTGTTATTTCATAGAAGATATCCTAAATTTAGATTACACGAAGAAAGATCGTGTACTTCATGTATGTAATATTGGGTTGAATCGATAAGAAATTCAGAACTGAAATACTTTAAATCAAAGAAAGTAAAAAAAGAAATCGGAATATTACTTTTACTACATGTAAAAACTATATTTTGAACAATCCTGCTATTCACCTCAAAGCACTTTCCATTCATAGATTCTGTGGCCAAGATCTTAGCATTAGGGGATAGAAATATTCATTGATGGACTAAGGATCTTAAATGTTTAGCAAAGTAAACAAAATAATTGAGGTGCTGTCATACTACATGACAGATCATATTTTTAGTAATAGTAAGCGAATGTTAAAAAAAGAAGTAATAATAAAAATTTCATTTAAGAAAATAAAAGATCGTCAATAACTAATAGAGAAGATAATATTGGGGAGTGGCTTTTCGCATATGTAGATCTCTAGTCAAAATTTATAGATTTTCTGATTTAACAGAGCTTTGGGAATTCTAGTTTTGTTTATCTTTTATTCCGGTCCTCCAAGGCAAACAAAATTATTGCTGCCAGGGTTTTATGCAATTCTTTGCTTCTTCTATTTGCTTAACTTTCAGTTTAGATTTCCAAATGTATTATCGTTAATATTATTATTCATATTTAACACGGAAAATTTTTTTAATGTTTTTTTTCACACTGTGCCTAAACATATTTTCTAAACCTGACTTTATGGAAACAAGTAATTCTTCTCCTGAACATCAGAATGCTTATTACGATATTTTTTTCTTTCTTACAGATTTTCCCTAGTAGATTTTAAAAAGTTTCGTACAAGTATTCATTCAAGTTTGACATTTTTCTATAGTCCTTTTCTTTTTGTTTATATTCTCTCCCTCTTCCGCTTTGTCATCTGCTTCTCTCATCTATTTTTTTTTTTTTTTCGCGTCCCTAGGTATTGCTTTGTTTCTTCCCTCCTCTTTACCTTTTTTTCTTCAGCAATTATTTCTTCCCCTTTCGTTTTAGCATTGCATGTGTGCACAAAAAGTTTTTTTTTTTCTTCTGAAACGCATTTTTAGCTCCTCTCCTACTGGTTTAGTCACAGTAATCTATGTAATTTTGTATCTGGTTCCACGCTGTTATTTTACTATTATATTTATTTCCTTCTCCAGTTTCTTTAGTAAAATTGGGAAATGTAAGGTGCAGAGCTAACAAAATTGTACTCAGAAACAGCCAAACCTGCACACTCATACATAAACACGCATATATGCTATATATATATATATATATATTATATATATATATATATATATATATATATATATATATATATATATATATATATATATATAATATATTATATATATGTATATATATGTATATATATACATATATATATATTGTATGCATGTATGTATGTATATATATATATATATATATATATATATATATATATATATATATATATATATATATATATATATATATATATATATAGTATATATAAAGTAAAAGGACCATGAAAACGCCAAAATATATCTCTCTTCAGGTAGGTCATGAATGAGAAAAGTTACAGAAAAGCAGTATTATAACAAGAGATCCATCCACTATTAGCCGTTTTTTAGGTCAACCCCGTTGATAATTCCTCTTTAATCTTCTTAAGCGTTAGTTGAGGGAAGACTTTATTCATAATATCTAAATCCCAGGAGCCTTTCAGATGTTCATTACATGTCTTTGCTTAATTAAGACACACTCTATCATCTGCTTTTGGACCGACATTTGCTGCTATTATATGTATATATATATATATATTATATATATATATATATATATATATATATATATATATATATATAATATATATATATATATATATATATTATTATGATACTCATGGTCTTACAAATAAAAGGCTTCCTCATGAATTCTGAATTAAACTTCGAATATACTTCCTGTGATTGCTTACTCTTGGCTGTGATATTTGAACGTTTGGTAATGGACGACCTCCTCTTTAAAGTGCAACTTTATCTTGGAGAGACAATGCAGAAAACTTTACTTCTTTAAGTTTACTAATTGTCTCTTTTTCTTTGGCCATGACTGATTACTAATGGAGGAGTGCCCTAATCAAATTTGAAACTGTAAACAAAACTGAAAAAGTAAAAAAGATAAAATACTAAAATTCAAAATATTAGCTTTCAACAGCAGAGAGACCGATGGACTGACAGAAAATTATGTGAATATGTTATATAAAATGATTAAGTTTATATAAACTAAGCGTAACATGATATAAATCATTAAAACATTACAAGGAATAAAAACTCGAAAACAAAAATATTATCATACAAAACTGAGTATGACACTGAGATAACATAACATAGGCCTAATAAAACAAAAGGACTAAAGAACATCCAGCTGAAACACAAACACATGCTTACACTCTCTCTCTCTCTCTCTCTCTCTCTCTCTCTCTCTCTCTCTCTCTCTCTCTCTCTCTTTTCTCCCGGTGAGGAAGGCAGCAGAACCACTGCGAAAGCTACTATTTTGAATATTAGTATCATTGACGTTAAAGTGCTTATCATTTTTTCCCATTTACTGCAACTCACCACTGAGAAGGTTCTTCTGCATTATATTACATATCACCAGTATCGTCACTAATTTGATCACTATCACTAATATTACATATTGATTGAGCTTTGACAAATTTCAAAACACACCTTCCCCTCCAACAGCTACACAAACAATGATCGAGAGGGCAGTGCTCTCCTCACCTTTACGCGCGGGCTGACCATCACATTACCATCCAGCTAGCAAAATTAAAACTACTGAACACTAGCAGTTCCATATATTGTTCCAATTCATTTACTTTTTTTTTCTATTTACAAAACCAAGAAAATGGCAATATTTTTTCAATGATTATTGCTAATCTACTATACTTAATTTCTCATATTCATTTATATATTCATAATTTTGTGTATACATATGAAATCCATAGTTCCACAGTGCCTACTGACCAGCCGCCAATGAAATTATACATGACAAATTCCAGTTTATTCTGTGGATATGGTTATTTATATGGTTAAAAATCGCTGAGCTCTGTTGCCCATACTTAACTGTTTGTTTATGTTATATTAATCTCTGGGGAAGTGATTTTTCCGTACAACCGATGCAAGATTTTATTGGATGGAATTCTGTTGTAACAGAACTCCATATAATAAATCGACCTCCGACATTTTTTTACAAAGAAGAGCCAAAGAAGTAAAAGAAGAGTATATGAAAAAATTAAATCCTAAGAAGATGGAGGTTAGAGCATAATGGTACACTTGAATTACCATTAAAACCACATACAGTGCGAGCTCAGACTTAGGCCAAATATTTTGGATAAGATGTCTTTTATCTACTTATTATTTAAGGTATTTGACTATCCATTATTGCACCTGGCCAGTTTGGAGCCACATGAAGTTTAAAGAAATAAAATATTTAGTATAGGATTTAAAAAAGTAGCATGCTCTATAGGAGTTGCTTGGCACGTCACCTAGAATTTCGTGTTATTTAATTTAGGTGGTGCTGACCATTTCACTTCATATTAATCTATTCTCCTATTAGGGAGGAACAATAACGAAAGATCACCCTTCGGTTTTTTATGGCGATAATGACACGCATGCTGTCAATTTTGAATTCCTTGATAACTAACTATAGAACTTTTGAAAAATATTTTAGGACCTATGTTATCCAGCTACGTTTTTTGAAATTTGCCATAATGAGAAGAAGGTAGAATTCCCTAAGAACATCTTTATGTCGGTGGTGGTGGGGGTTGGGGGGACTAATTTTGTTGGTCCTTAAAATAAACTGGTGAAAGTATTCGTTGCACGTATAATATTTTCATATAACACAGTTACAAATATACTTATAAGAAACTGTTCTCATACACACACCTGCTTGTATTGTGATTGATTTTATTTGTGTTAGATAATTAAGCCACTATTTATAAAAAAAATGAATAAACAAATCAACATATGCGTTCAGTTATAACCGGCCAAAGAATAATGCTCCTTTTAGTTCACCGGAGTGAGAAAAAAAGCAAGCAAACAAACGATTTCCCGGTCCCATATTGTTATAATAACACCATATGAAAATATGGTTTCAGAAATATTAAAGCAATTGCTTTAATGTATATTAAAGGAGAGTTATATAATTGTAGAACCAGGTTTCTAGTCCTTAGGAGCCTGGGTAAAAATTCAACAAGTTTTCCCAGGCCGGGAAAACTTTGTCTGCCATTTTAAAAAAAAAATCAATGGAAAGAGGAAGATATGCAAATGCACGTTGTGAGAAAAAAAATCTAGAAAATTTTTCCCTATCTTCCACGAGAAATTGAAAATTACTATTTATAACCCCTTTTATGAGACAATCGTAAATTTTACTCTGTTTTTCATGGTTTTTAATAAATAATTTGTCCTTTTCAGTACCTAAGTTTGAACCTAGATACTGTCCCTCACCTGACAAGATTCTACTTCAAATATATTAACCTTTGTATGTATTTAAATAGTTCATATTGTTTAATCTTAGTTGTGCTCAGCAAAACTCATCCTTCTTTGGAATTTTATTTCATTGCATGTAGTTTGTTTGAAAATGGCTTAAAGTAAAGACGAGAAATCATGAACTCCTTTGTTCACCTTTCCATGTCGTAAGACTAGATTTTCGTTTGTCTATATATATATATATATATATATATATATATATATATATATATATAGATATATATATATATATATATATATATATATATATATATATACCAATCTGAGTTGATTTTCCATAACCAGTGCAATAAAAAAAATGAATAAAAGGAAAAGGAAGAGAGAGAGAGAGAGAGAGAGAGAGGGAGAGAGAGAGAGAGAGAGAGAGAGAGCGGTTATAAATACCTGTAAGTTAGACACAGAAGCTAACCTCAAATATAACTAACTAGAACGAATGGTATTAAATAACACTTTCTACTTTGATATGGCTTCTTAAAGTGGAAGAACATGGTACGGCCTATTTACAAAATCAAATTTCCAGCTGCGATGAAAGTGCCATGAGTCCTCGTGGATCATTTATGGCTTGCCATCATCTACACTACAGAAAGAGGTATAATGTGCATTTCTCCTGATCTCAATGCCAGTTATCCATATATCTTTCGGGAAAACATGAAAGACACAGAAATGGGTCAGTTCATAGATAAAAAAATATGTTAGGCTCAAAAGGTTGATAATTTTTTGCCCCAGAATATGGAGGTATTCGATCACGCACTGCCTTTGATAACATTGGTAGTGGAATCCTTGGGATAGAGAAGCGAAATTCCAGAAGAGAGATTCAAAGCCATAAAATATACGTGGAGTTAGAAGGAATGTGAGTGGGTATCCATTACTTATATATATATATATATATATATATATATATATATATATATATATATATATATATATATATATATATATATATATATATATATATATATATATAATCAACGTCAAAATGACGCTCGTTTAAAAAATTGGAGAGAACTAACTATGAAACATAACCTACCTTTCATTGTTCCCTCTGAGTAAAATGAGTTGAGAAATATCTAAAAAAGAAAAACCCACCAAACTCTCATATTCTTCCCAAAATTATATTTAAGTAAGTACCCCCTCTTATCTCTTTCTGTCCAAAAATTCATAGTCTATCAAAAGACAAAACAAGTCTAGAAAAATACCATTTTTCCATATGGCGACCTCGAATTTATCTGAAAATGAGAAGATAATTATCAAACAATGAAATGTTAAAGTTCGTCAATAAAATGTCACATCGCACTCCCCTTTCTCTAGAACTGAACTCAATGTCACTTTCACTTCTACCTTTTCCGACGAACCTCCGAGCCCCTTCTCTACGCCAAAATTACTTGTGTCCACTATGACAGTTTGTCATCTAATTCCCCTTAATTCAAATACTAGAGATTATATGTTATTTTCCGTGACCAACGTACGTAAGTATGCCCACTAACACACATACGGATACACGCATGCTACTTCTTACAAACGCTAGTTTGTTCCCATGTCCTCTATAACTTTTTCCCGTGGTTATCTCATGTCTCTGGAATATATCCACGACCTCTTTTATGCACACGGCTTGTTTCCAATTTCTTTTCATCTCAGCATTTCCGAGGAATCCAACGTTTGAGCCTGTCTCTAACCGGCAAGAGCTAAGGTTATTAACCCCCATTCATTTTAATATATATGTCTATCTTTTCCCTCTTAAGATGGATAGGCCACCTATATGTGTGCACCCATATTGCACACTATATTGGCTACTGGTATATACTAGTTCATCATGTTTTTTAATTTTCCACATGATTTAGAGCTAATTCTGTTGCTGGGGTTCTCCTACTCCGTCGGCTGCATAGAAGTTTGATGGCTACTGTAACGCACATTGACCATCATTATCACTACCATAACTGCAATCACTGGAACTGTGTAGCGTTCGTCGAAGAAGAATTCATTCCCATCGTTATCCTCTAGCTGTGGAACTTTAACCGTCTCCAGTGTAGGCTGAACTTTAACCGCCTCGTGGTCCCCATGTAAGTGTTTCATGAATACCTTTGTCGATGAAAAGTAGATCCCGGCTGAGCGTATGAACCATCTCGAAACGACTCTGCATGAGCCATTATTAAGGGTCTGTGACTCCTGTAGGTGTATCCTAACACCCTCCATGTCTTCCAATGAAGGAATAGTAATCGCCACCTCGTTGCCAACTTGAAATATCCCGCGACTACCATGCAAGTGCGTCCTGCACCCACCTCCAAGAAGTATTGTAGAATCCTGATTTTACCCAGCATTTATTTTGAGATGATCCTGGCAATGGCGACCCGTAACATCGTCGTCCGTGTGAAGATCCGACCTCTGGCGTAGTAGATCCTAAGTTGTTTTCGTTGTCACCACTTGTGTGAGCTTGGGAATTCTCTAAGGTCATCGTGTGTCCATGTTTCGTCATTAATAGGTTCTAACTGACCCTTTGATAAGTCTACACGATCTAAAAAAAAAAAAATAGTCTTGCTTTAACACACAAATCTGTCATGAACTAACATACCCAATCTCATAGCCAATCATTCAAGACTGAAATTCTTACCTAAAATAAATATGGTCTTTATCTAGTGACCCCTATTAAACTTACTTGGAGAATTTTTATCACTAACTGACCAGTCATTATTAATCCCGTCTCTGACAAGTATACAAGCAAAGACCCAATAATGTTTATAGAGCAAAATCCTTGTAGTGTTTATACATCAAACATATAGTTGAATATCCCTTCTATCTTACGTGTCCCAAGATAAATTCTACCACCTCTCTATAATATAAATCCTATGTAAAGGTACCATAAAAATAAAACACTTAATCCCGATTACAAGTTTCCATTGTAGAAAAGAAAATCAACTTTTCCCATTACCAAATGTATAAGGAGAAAAAATAATAATTACCTCTTTCCCATTACAAAAGTTAGTATGAATATAACCTCATAAAATATAATACCTTACCAGGGCCCCGTAAAACAGCAATGCACTAGTGCCCCACCCCAAGGCCACACCCCAAGAGCCATAATACTACAAAGAACCACAATCACCACCCATTTGGCTCATAAAACTACAGATCACCACCAAAAATCATAGCCACAAAAAAGTCACCACCAAAATAACCACAAAAAACTATCCCCAATAAATCAACACCACCAGGAATCACAAAGTCACAAAAATCACCACCTGGTATCATCATCACCAAAAGTCATCACCAGACGAACCCCTTATAATATTTCTCAACTCCACGGTATTTTCCCATATTTTTCACACCGTTTTCCCATTATGAAAATAATTACCTCGGGTTTTTATGCCAAATCGCCGCATTTTGCGCATTATAAGAAAATAGTAAAAGAATGAAAGAAAAAAAATGTTATATCAAATTGATTAATCACATTTCGTTATATATTTGCAAAATTCTGGGAAAAAAATGTAACCGTCCAATTTGTTATCTTATTATTTACCTATCTTTTTCAATTTAAATATATGAGTTAATTTCGACCGACATGTCTTTTCTTCTAAGACTACTAATCTGTTTCCTGTTTTTTCTTCAATAACTCTAAAAGGACCTTCAAACTTTGTACCTAACCTGTAATTTAGTTTTCTCACATTGATTTTTAGAAATACATTGTCTCCAATAGTAATTTTAACATCTAATGATTTCCCATTGCTTCTTTCCACCATTTCTCAGGTCGTAAGCCTCGAGATTATGGCTGAGACAAGCTTGTCTCTCCTTTGCTGTGGAAATTAATGCTTCAATTGTATCTTCTCTATGATGAGGTATAGTTAACAGATCAAATGTGCCTCATGCTTGGCAACCAAACAATGCTTCGAATGGAGACATTTTAATGGAATCACTGCCCATAGTAATAATGTTGTGTCTAACTATATCGATATATCTATCCCACTTTCTATCATTTCCTCCTACACTCTTCCTGAAAGCTTTGAACACTTTCCTTTTTCATCGTTCACATAACCCATTAGCTTCAGGTCTGTATGGAATAATTGTTACTTTCTGTATGCCCATGACTTCTGACAAACACTCTAAAGTCTTGATTACAAATTCTCAACCATTGTCGGTCAACAAAACCTCGGATGAGCCATATCTGCAGATAACACCATTGAAAAATGCTATAGCTACTTCTTCGGCTGCTTTATGCTTAAGTGGAAAAATTTTTACTATCCTCGTTAGTTCATCTATTATTACCAACAGGTGTTTACTTCCATATCTAGATTCACAAAAATTTCCTAGGATATCCATATATATTCTCTGAGAAGGTCTACTTGGTATCGGATATGACCCTAATTTGCAAGAAGTTACCCTTGTGGGTTTGCAAGCATTGCACACTGTACAGTTTTTCACAAAATTGTCCACATCTTTCCACATATTTTTCCAAATATACTTATTATGCATCTCATTATATGTTTTTCTATCCCCAATTGTGGACTACAGAACCTGCAATGTTCTATATCCAAAGTTACTGGAATTAGGACTTTCGGAATTATGATCTGTGTCGTATCTCCTTTACTTTCACTAGTCCTTAATTTATATTTAATTTTCCTGAACAACAGATTGCCTTCTAATTCTAAACCTGAAAAAGGTAACTTATAACCTTTCCTGACTGATTCCTCGCTTTTGCGTCTGCCAAAATTTCATCCTCGTCTTGCCTTTGCTCTACGAGACTTTTATCCCATTGGATAGAATCACTAGTAACCACCCCAACTTGAAATCCTTCCATATTATAAAACCTCTACTAAGATCATTTGCGACTACATTTAACTTGCCTTCTGTATACTTGAGCTTTGCATCGAAGTCCCTGATAGTTAAAAACCATCGAGCTCTTTTGGGTGACAAATCGGGTTTATTAAAAAAATCCAATAATGGCTTGTGGTCTGTAAGAACTACTACTTTATTCCCCATCAGTAGCATTTTAAAATAAACCAAATTTGATACTATTTCAAAGGCTTCTTTATCTACGGTAACCATTAATCTTTCATTGCTGCCCTTTGTTATAAATTTCCTACTGAAGAATCCTATGGGATGGAGCTTTCCATTAAATTTTTGCATAAGGCAAGCACCTATACCCTCCAGACTGGCATCAGTCACTAATGTGAACTGTTTGCTGAAATTTGGAAATTTTAGAACTGGGGGATTCATTCATGCGTCCTTAAGTTTCTGAAAAGCTACTTGTTGTGGTTCTCCCCAATGAAATTGAATGTCATCCCGCAATACATCTGTTAGAGGAGCGTCTATGCTAGATAACCCTTTCGGAAACCTAGGAAAATACCCCGCCATCCCCAGGAATGACCTAATTTGTTTCTTTGATTTCGGGGTAGGAAAATCTGCAATTGCTTTGACTTTGTCGTCATTTACTCTAACTCCCTCTTTAGATATGACATGACCTAAATATGTAATTTGCTTCTACAAGAGGGAACACTTAGCTAGCTTAATTTTCAATCCTGCTAACCTAAGTCTCCTAAGTACTTCCTTAAGCACTTCTAAGTGTTGCATGATCGAGTCTGTTGCAATTAATATATCATCCGTTCACAAAAAAATATTTTTACCCAATAACCCGCGCAAAACTGTGCTTACCAACCTCATAAAGATCATAGGACTGCCTGACAAACCAAACAGCATTCATGTAAATTAATAGTGTCTCTTGGACACTGAAAAAGCAGTATATTCCTTACTATTTCTAATTAGAGGGACCTGCAAAAACCCCTGCGCTAAGTCAATTTCTACAAAAAGATCCGGTATGCAAGCGACTGGGTAATGGTAAAGAATTGTTTTCTCGTTCAAACGTCTAAAATCGTCGCATACCCGGACAGATCCGTCCTTCTCAGGCACAGCTAACTGAGGAAATTGTATGGAGACGCACTAGGTCTAATGATTCCTTCCTCTTCCCATTTATTGACCTCTTTTTCTACCTGTTCTCTAATTTTGAAAGATATGCAGTATGCAGGAATAAAAACGGGTTTTGTACCTTCCTCTAAGTTTACCTTATGTTCTAACACATTAATCAATCCCAGTTTATCCCCTCGTAAAGCTACCGTGTCCCAAAATTCTTCCAAAAGTTTGCTTACCGCTTCTATATGATCTTTAAAGTCTGCATTAGTTAAATTTTATCTAAATATTTTCTTCCTTGATTGCATTTCTGCCTCTGAAAACTCGGTTTTCCCTCTACAATAACCACATATGTATTCTTCTGGTATTTCCTAACTGTATCATTCCCGTTCAATAATTCCACCCATGTAACACCAGTGTTTGATACTCTGTTCACCAATACAGTGCAAATAATCCCTCTTCATTTCTCGCTACCCTCAATTACGCATACTTCCCTGGGCTTTTTCACTTCCCTCAGTAATAGTATCAGTATTAATATCAGTATTAGTATCAGTATCAGTATCACCACCCATACCACCATTGCTAAAACCGCCAAAATTGTCACCACCATGGCCCTCAATGTCATGTTTATCATCACCAACACCACCGCTCTTATTCCTTGTATCATCAGTGTGGTTCTGGTATCACCACTCCCCATATATCCTTAGTATCATTACCTTTAACACCACCAAAAACACCCTTATTTTCACTATTCCCCATATTGATCTTGGTATCCTTGGTTCCACTTGCGTCCTCATATGGTATAAAAACACCTTATATTCCAACTGTTATACAACTAACACCTGTTTGGACCAATATCCTGTGTCTTCTACATGCAGGATGGCCCAGTAAAAGTCTGTTGCACAACGCAACCCCAATTATAACCAAAAATGGTTCTATTAACACTCTATCATCATGAGTAAACCGTATTCTGATGAACCCCAAGGTATTCAGTCTATGGGCTTGAACATCATACACTGTCTCCATTGACGGTTTCAAAGGGCATTAGGAGAACATGGACTGATACAGATCATGGTCCATTAAATTCACAGAAGATCCTGTATCAATAAAAATTGGAATATTCCCTTCCTCCACTGTCCCATTCACTATCAACCTGGGCTCTGGGGCGTCCCTTACGAGACCACAATGGCATGTACAAATCATCTGTACCCTTTTTGTTGGTCGGCTTTCCACACATTTGCATATTCCACAATATTTGACTCTACATACTTTCTTTGCGTGCCCTGGTTTATTACAATTGTAGCCACAGAACTGATTTTACCCTTGATTGATCGATCTTCTCTTATATTCCACTTTTGCACACAAACGGGGAGAAGGAAAATCTGAGTCTCTTTGCATCATACTTCTTGAGCCGTTCCCATTAAAAAATATAATATGCACCATGGGACATTTGCACATATATTTCTGAATTTGGGAATAAAAGTCCTCATCTGATGTAGGTTCAATCTTTTCATCAAAACTATCTACAATGGTGTCCAGGACATCCTGTAGAAGCTGTACGAAATTAAACAAATTATGTAAATTGTCGAGTGAGATATTATTCCCATTTACTCATGTGGAATTTCTCAATTTCTGTATCCATTCTCCCACTGAGTCAAAAAGTTTTGAGCTATGCTCAATAAGGCTTGTTGTCCCTTTTCTAATCTTGTACAGTCCTCTTAAATCCCTCACCATATCTTCGTGTTCTTTTGAGCCATAAGTCACCCTTAGAAATACTTGTAATTCGGTCCATGACTGACATTTTGTGTACTGAAAACTTCTTCTTCCTAGCTTAAATTCATTTTTAAATGGGGTCGCCATTGTGAATGAGTCGTCTCCATCGATTTCTGTCCTGTGCCTCGTTCTCATTTATACCTTTCAAAACCATATCTTCCCCTACACAATCACGCCATCTCTCTCTTGGTCTTCCCTTCTTCCTTCTACCCCGCACTTCCATTTTCATCGTATGTCTTCCAACATGACGTTCCTCCCTTCGTAAGAGGTGTCCATACCATCGAGGCCTTCCTTCCTGTATTTTCTTCGATATTTCAACTACCTTTGTCGATCCTCTTTTATACACATTTCTAATCCTTTCTTCCCTTGTTACTCCCGACATCATTCTCAACATTCTCATTTCAGCACATCCATCTTCTCTGTTTTCCTCATACTTCCTCATACTTTGTGTACTGAAAACTACGGCACCTAAATGACAAATCCTCTTTATTGAAATCTAACAAGGCTTTTGACTCTGTGAACGCTTCAAAAAAAATTTTGCACCGGTTAGGACAGAACACCATCAACAATGCCTCGAGAAGGGCTAACTCCTGCATTTATGTTAGTTATCTTATGCACCAAAGTCTAACGTGTACCTACTTCGGCCATTTTGCCTTCTTCATGGGAACTCTTATAATTCAGGATTCACCCTGACCTCAATAACATCGATATATTTATGCACACACAAACCACCAACACAAAAGTAATAATATATTTACCCATAGAAGAAAAAATAAGCATGCAGCAATTCCCAATAAACCGCTACTACTTTGAGTTACTGCCTCAAAGATTCAAGGTCAATCAGCTGATCCAATGTGTGTCATTATGCCCACAGAAAACAGGGAAGAGCGAGAGAGAGAGAAAACATACCGCTGATCTCTTCGGAGAAAAACCGCTTAGCTTGCGCAACCCTTCTCACGGTAACCTCTCTTTCATGCCACATACAAAAACGAAACTTATCATACAACTTATTCTAATGCATTGTAATTACAACAAACCCTAATGTCCGTTGAATCCCGAGGGATATCAAAATGAAATACACTTGTGAGCAAATAAGAAAAAAAAAGAAGTTAACTTTCACACTTATGTCTTCATAGGTTTTGGCACCTGAACACAAAGTTAATTGCACTCGCCTTAGCACAAAATATTCAGTTACACTTGCAACCACGTGTAATTAATTCCTGTTATCCTGTAACTCCTTTCCCCCAAGAAACACAGACACATGTTCTACACTTAAAAACTAAGTACCATCACTGCCAAACACCCAGCTACCTGGCCGAAATCTGTTGACTACCAGTCAAATTCCTCCACAAATCAGCAAGAGAGTCAGTTGCCAATATAGATAATCATAGCCACTTTTTCCCAACATATGCCTAATCTATTTAATCCTAGTCTCTCCTGAAAGGTAACACATAGGCTTGAATGCCTCTTTTACGCTGCCACCACCTCTTACAAGGTCAAAATAATGCTCGTTTAAATAATTGGAGAGAACTCCTAACGGGGAAACGTAAACCACTTCATTGTTCCCTTGAGTGTCACCTCTGAAGCTAGCTGAAAATCAAATATCAAACTCTGGGCTAATTCAAACTACTGCTATTACAAAAATATACTTTTCATTTTCCAAAATAGCTAATATGAAAATGGAATAAAATGAGTTAAGAAATATCTAAAGAAAAAAAAAGTTAAACTATCATATTCTTCCCAATATCATATTTAAGTAAGTACCCCCTCTTATCTCTTTCTGTCCAAAAATTCATAGTCATCAAAAGTTAAAACAAGTCTAGAGAAATCCCATTTTTCATATGGTGACTTTGAATCCATCTGAAAACGAGAAGATAATTATCAACTAATAAAATGTTAAAGTTCGTCATAAAATGTGTGTCACATCGCACTCCCTTTCTCTAGAACTGAATTCAATGTCACTTTCACTTTTACCTTTTCCGCCGGACCGCCAAGCTCCTTCTCTACTCCAAAATCACTTGTGTCCACTATGACAGTTTGTCGTCCAATTCCCTTCAATTCACATACTAGAGAATGTTATTTTTTGTGACCCACGTACATACATATGCCCACCAACAGACGTACGGATACACGCATGCTACATCTTACAAACGTATGGACGATAGCTTGTTCCCACGTCCTCGATAACTTTTTCCTGTGGTTATCTCATGTATCTGGAATGTATTCACGACCTCTTACATGTACACGGCATGTTTTTTATTTCTTTTTCATCTCAGCATTTCCGAGGAATCCAGCATTTGCACCTGTCTTCTAACCGGCAAGAGCTAAGGTTATCAACCTCCATTTATTTCAATATATATGTCTATCTTTTCCCTCTACCAGTGCCTTAAGATATATATATAAAATATATATATATATATATATATATATATATATATATACATATATATATATATAAATATATATATATATATATATATATATATATATTTATATATATATATTATATATATATATATATATATATATATATATATATATCTCTCTCTCTCTCTCTCTCTCGCTCATCTCTCTCTCTCTCTCTCTCTATATATATATATATATATATATATATATATATATATATATATATATATATATATATATATATATATATATATATATATATATATATATATATATATAATATATATATATATATATATATATATATATATATATATGTATATATATATATATATATATATATATATATATATATATATATATATATATATATATATCACATTACCGTGATTCATATACATATATACGAGCTACAAATGTCCTTTAATATCTAATTCACTCTACCTCGGAATTAATATATTTTCATATATGTTTAACCAAAGGGGAATTTTTTTAGGCGATAATGGAATTGCCGGCCGATGGCAATGCTATTATCGCCTTAAAAATTTCCTTTTTTTCGCATTTATAATTTTTTTCTTATTATAGTCTTTTTTTTATATTCAGTGTGATTAATATTTTCTTAGTGTTTTGGCAATTTTGGAATTTTCTTAATTTTTCTGTGTTTACATTTATATTCACAATTTGTTTGATTAAGTTAAGTGTTTTAATAAATTAGTCATTACAAACATAATTGAGTTTAACACTTGTGAATTACTTTGCATTTACTTAGAATTCTTCCCTAGTTTTTATTGTTGTTTAACTCTTGTGAATTAGAATTCTTTTCAAATTTGAATTGTTACTTAACAATCTGAATTTTACTAAATTAATTTTGATTTAATTTGATTGATAAATAATTCAAGAATTAATTAAACTTTGTGTTGTTTTCCAGTAATAGTAAATTTCCTTGAGATTGTGAATTTCACTTATAAATTTTGAGTTTCATTATAATTTTTTGTATGTAAAATTTGTATGAGTTTTCTTTTTTCACCAGTATATCTAATTTTCTTTAGGTAGAAACATAGAGTGGTAACTGAGATGCTTTCCTTCAATTTTATTGAAGTGAGTTAGAACTAGGGAAATACTTAGACTTTTAAAAGTTGTTCATGACGTGATGCCCTTTAATTAATTTGATTTCATATAACATTACCTCACACCTGTTTTAATGAACTTATTTTGATTTCTTGCATCATTAAGGAGTTTTTCCAAGGGATCATTGTAACCTTCAGAGTAATCAGTCGTACTTTATCTGTGATGAAGATACAAGTGTCTGGCTGCTGTGAGGTAACAAATTTTCACTTGTAAAAATATTGACTAGATATTTGGATGTTTCATCACAATATTACCCTTAGGATGTAGAATTGCAAATTTTCCATCGTTAACCCTGAATAAAGAATATTTCAATGATGAAGAATGACGACTCCCAGTAAGTAGTTTATATGCATGTAGAATAATAGCGCTAACCTATTACTTTTGCAATGAGTTTAAATTCATTTGTCCATAAATCAGGTAAAGGGAAAGTAATTTGAAATATTAGTCAAGTCATGAATTCAGTGAAACTGAAAACCGTGAAAGAACATTATATGTGAAACAGAATTGGGACAAAACAATTTCTTTTGAAGTAAAATCACGTCAAAGAGAAAAATAGAGATCTTGATTTTGCTTGGCTGCAATTACTGTCGGTTATCATTGCAAAAAATCACCAAATTATAAGTTTGAGAGAGAGAGAGAGAGAGAGAGAGAGAGAGAGAGAGAGAGTTAACACAATAATCAAACGTCACGTAAGAAACAACCTGAATTTAAAAAGGCAACAGGAATCCTTTGCTATGAAGAATGGCGCGTTTGTGACCGCCTGCCCGTCAGAATGAATCAATAATATGACAGTGATTTCCTCTCGTTGTATATCGGTGTCATAAGACGTCAGCATAACTTATCTAAGGTTTGGGTTTATGAGCTCCCTTCCACAGGCAAGGATTTAGCGAAGTTGCAGCGATCATATGTGAAATAATACATTTTATGTTACTGAATATAAGAGAGAAAAAATAAGCAGAAAATTTATTACAAATGTGAAGTACGAATACGACTAGAGAGAATATGCTTAATTTTTCAAAAGATTTTAATACATTTCCATTAATCCAAACGCGGTATTTTAAACCTTTTCCTCAACTCAACCATGATAAGAGACATGCTAATTTGCTACGCAGATGTTTTGTTACAGAAGCGAAGATGCCAGTTTTACCTAGAGTAAAGTTAAACTTGGTGTGTTCTAAGTTTAACATCTGTTTTGTATGTGTATTTTGAAAAGTTATTTAAACAAGGGATTCACTACACTGAATTATTGTACAAAATAATGTTTAAAATATATAAAGAAAAAAATGCACAGATATGAAATCCTTGAAAAATATGAAGTTCTTGATATTAAGCTCATTAAATTAAGAGACTCTTTTAAACTCACCGCGTAAATATGCACGTATACACGCGTCCATGACCAAACTTACTGACAGATCCCATCTTGATCAGTAGAGAGTTATGAAGATTACTAACCACAATTTCTCATTCTTTCTCTTTCTCTCTTAATATATATATATATATATATATATATATATATATATATATATATATATATATATATATATATATATATATTATATTATATATATATATGTATGTATGTATGAATGTATGTTTGTGTGAGTGTGATTATGCGTGTAACAGTATATAAACGATTGTTTTATTCAGCGATCTTGTAGGTGTCTTAAATGGTTGCACAGAGTTTAATCATCGCTGTGCAGGGGCAATGTAGCAGTTCTGTGGAAACTCAGCTCTTTTCTTCCGGTTAGAGACTGCCTCGATTCTGCCCTTGTGAGACTGGAAATCGACTTAACGTTGAATGGAACGCTGACCTGACCATTGTTCGGGAAGTGCCCACTTACGTTCATGTGTCAAAGAACGGAATTTTCCGTGGCATCCTTTTTTCCGGTTGAAATCGGATTTGTGTGTCAACTCGTGGATTACGAAATCGCTAAAATGTAACTGCTCTAAGAGAGCGTTTTCATTCTGGTGTGGTGAACGATAGTTCGTGGTTGATCGCTAGGACACTTGGGAATTGAAATTCCCGGCTGAGGGAGTAAGTGTTGAACTTTGAAACCCAATATCTTTTACCCATTAACCTTTAACCATTTTACCATTGTGAAAAAGTGATTTGCTTCAGATGCTTTTGTTTACCCGTATTCTCTACATGTTTGAAATGTGATTTTGTTACCAATTTTTTATTCCATTGATTGATATGGGGTATTTGGCCTTTCATAGAGTGTTACAATAAACCCATGATTAATTGAGGGAGATAAGCTCCTGTGTAACGATCATTATAAAATGACGGATGTGGAAATGGTCATGAAAATGGAGCAGACAAAAATTACTTTGAGAATTGGGTGTAACAGACTTGGGTGTAACAGAGGGTCGGTTGGAGACTCGGTGGGGGTTGGGGGGGGGACAAATTAATTCCTTCATGTTTACTATGCAATTAATTATTTTATTTCGACGAATACCTAATGAATTTAATATCTATCTTCCATCTTCTATAATTTCTATATATTTCCTTTTCCTTTATTTTTCAGGTTTAATTACTAAATTCTCAAGTGTTGAACTTAAGTCAAATACAGAATGAGGTCCATAATAAAGATTTATGAATTGAAATTTATGCAGCTTTCGCGTGTTATTTTGGAGTATTATATAGCATAAGTGAAATGGAGGGACTATGCTGTAACAGAAGTTTAAAGATATCAGATATATAATTATGTCTTTTCCAATAAAAAAAAAAAAAAAAGAGTCGGAGGGAACAAAGAATGCAATATAAGAGAACTATTTATGTTATATATGGCGATCGATTCTGTCAGTGAATTTAGTAATTTAATCTCCAAGAGCGACTAACTTATTGAAATAACATTACGAGATGTTAATGCACAAAGCATACAGAAATATTAAAATTTGTCTTACCTAACTTTAAACATATTGAGTTATGCATGTTTTTTACATTTTCCTTCAAGTGGTCAAAACTAAAGTTGTGCAATAATTGGATGACAATTTGAATTTAATGAAAACTTCTAGATCGATGATTCTGTCATTTACATGGATAACATAGTGAGAGAAATACTGAAGAAATGGAAAAAGTCAAGTTTCACATTTCCTTGTATTTTGTATTACTCACCAGGCTGTTCATTATGTTTAGTAAAATCAGACAGCCGAAGGAAAGGTTTCTGAATTTCCAAATGACCTTTGTTCTAAATAAGACTGGGGATAAATAAGCTATCCTTCAAAAGTTGGTATTCTTAGTTCTCTATTTAATCCTTCCCCTTTTTAATTTCTGCTTTTTATAGTAATGTTTAACTTCGTAAGATTACACAGCACATATTCTACTTTCGCAAATTATGTCACCATTAAAGTCACTTGACTCAATATTTAGGCCTAAAGGTGTTGTAATGTCATTTTTAATGTCCATAGTATTCTGAATGAAATTCAAGCTCTTTGTGTCAATGTAGTTTATATTTTAAGTAATTTGTGCACAGGACGTTAGCAATTTCTCTTTCAGAAGAGACTACGAATATTTCCCGGTAAATCTGGAGTGTCAAGAACAATCTCCCCATATCTTGCTAATTTCAGGAAACAGATCTTTTGCTTTACACAGGTCTAATGTTTACTTATTAACTTATTTCATAGGGTAAAGGAATGGTAGTCTTATTCGACTATAACTATGTTCTTATAAAATAGAATGGCAAGAGCGACAGGTAGAAAGGAAGACAGATAATTACAAATGTGTATATTTTCACTAGAAAGATCTAACATGATTGTAATCAGTTTTCTCATATAGAGTAAAATATCAAATGACCACCTGGTGACTACCTCTACCGTATTGCGACCACCTTCCCAAAAAATATACCGAGCACTTCCTGTAGCCTCAGATAGGCATAAGTCCCGAGGCACCGTCCTGGGAAGCAACACCTCGAGAACTCTACTTTCCTCTCGAAGTAAGTGTTTTATCCCAGGTAAGAAATTAAGGCCATAATTTCAGATTAAACTGAGGTTAATGAGAGTCTAGCCATGTGCAGTGCTAACTTATTTCCATGACGCTTTCGAAATTTTTACTTAAAACACCTTACATATAGAAGATTGACGCCAGCTGGATGTTTCCGGAGTCACTTCTGTAAACAAACTTCCCATTTCCTGTGCTAAATCCACTCACCATTTATACCCATTGAGGAGCTGGTACACTTTCTTTACAACACTCTTAAACGATGATAGTGGTCAAACTTGCGACCGAGGAAAAATGGCGATTTTTCGGGTGGGAGAACAGGAAGAGTGCGTTAGACAACATTTGAATAATTAATTAAACACCAGAATAAGGTTATGAATTGCATAAATTTAATACGTATTCATTATGATTATTTTGCAAATATTCTTTATTGTAAAAGTAACCAGGTTCCTGACACGAATTTCAACAGTTTAGCTGTGAACATTAGCTACTGTATATTTTTCGAGTTTTCATTTGTTTTATTCATATTGGCATATTACATAGTGTGTAATGTATATTACATACATAAAGTAAGTTTTGTATAACATAATAGTGTTTTCAGTGTCAATTTTGAAATTAGGACCTTTATTTCAGTGCTGTATTATGACGTCATGACATCTTGACTGTCGTACCAATTATAGATGAATTGTCCTACCCAACTTTCTTGGAGAAAATGGTGACTTAAAAATGTACATTATATATATATATATATATATATATATATATATATATATATTATATATATATATATATATATATATATATATATATATATATATATATACTTTTAGGGCATAGTTTTTCTCTAATACAATTTTCGTTAAAAGCAATTGCTTTAGTGGCATCAGTAAGTTTCTTGCAGGTATCTTCATACCGACGAAGTTTTTTCCGATTCTCGTTCGTCAATTTCTGGTGAAAAATACGCAGACTTCCTTCTTCCATTTATTGAATTTTGTCACGACAGCTGTTTCGCCTTATGGCATTATCAAGCGACTACTGACTACAATCTGACCTTTCGGCCTATTTATCTCATCGTGTGGAGGTATGACCTTGAGGTATGGGTACTGGTTAGTCTAGGGATTAACAGCTTAAGGGCGTTGTTTTAGTTACAAAGAACATAAGGACATATGTACTGTGACAATAAGAGTGAAAGTTTAAACAGTGGTTGAATAAATATTCAAAATAGAATGCCATGTGTTAGAGTTTCCTTAAACGTATGTTTAAAATTTAATATGTTACATGTTGGTTTTAGATAAAAATTACAAATTACATACAGGAATGAAAATGAATATAGAAATCTAAATACGGGAGTACAAATATATGTATATATTTTATAGCATGCATAAAGGTACAAGAGATAATTTCTGTTTATACATAAATGTGTATGATTTAAATTTGAGTGTGTGTGTGTGTGTGTGTGTGTGTGTGTCCAAAATGGTTTACGTTGGTTAACGGTTGCTGATTCGTGTTGGGCGGGGTCCAGCGACCTGAGTAAGGATGTTACTTGACTTTCGCTGACGCTGGGTCTTCTCATGCCTTCCAAGGGGCGCGATGTTCTCGGTGGATTGGGGCGCGCTGTCTGGTCCCTGTTGGCTTGCGTATTCCTTCTCCTGCTGGAGGGGAGTATATGGTCCGATTCTTGTTGGACGTTCAAGGTCGGCTTCTGAATAGCGATGCTCACTGCTTCCGTTATTA
>NC_087209.1:42924504-42947004 GCF_015104395.2 Macrobrachium nipponense | reverse complement strand
GACAAAAATCAAACGTGCGATTGTGGTAATGTTTGCACCATTTTAAAATTAGCCGCTATATAAAGTTTTATATATGGAAATGCGCGCAATTTCATGCACAATACAACTAAAAACAACCCATGGTTGTAGCTTTTATCAGTTTTGAGATATTTCATATAAATAACGATAATTGCCAAAATTTCAACCTTTGGTCAACTTTGACTACCGAATTGGTCAAAAAACGCAATTGTAAGCTAAAACGCTTATATTCTAGTAATATTCAAGCATTTACCTTCATTTTGCAGCTAATTGGAAGTCTCTAGCAAAATATTTAAATTTATGGTGAATTTATGAAAAAAATAACATTTTCTTTACGTCCGTGCGGTAACTCTTCCGAAAAAATCATATGTGCGATTGTGGTAATGTTTGCACCATTTTAAATTAGCCGTTACATAAAGTTTTATATATGAAAATGTGCGCAATTTCATGTAGAATACAACAAAAAAATAATTGAAGGTTGTAGATTTTATCATTTTTGAAATATTTGCATATAAATCACGATAAATAGAAAAAAAAACACGTTCGGTCAAATTTGACTCTACCGAAATGGTCGAAAAAAGCAATTGTAAGCTAAATCTCTTACAGTCTAGTAATATTCAGTCATTTATCTTTATCTTGATACAAATTCGAAGTCTCTAGCAAAATATTTAGATTTATGGTGAATTTAAAAAAAAATCTTTCCTTCCCTCCGCGCGCGGATTCTCCGCCACAAATCTCCGAAATGCGTTCGTCCCATTCTCGGAATATTTGCTCCGTTTCATATTAGGCATTTCATTGAGTTTTATATATGAAAATGTGCGCAATTTCATGTAGAATAAAACGAAAAATATTTGAAGGTTGTAGCTTTTCTTTTTTGAAATAATTGCATATAAAAAATATATAAATAAAAAAATTCGACATTTGGTCAACTTTAACTCGTCATATATGGTAAAAAACTGCAATTGTAAGCTAATACTCTTACAGTATAGTAATATTCAATCATTTGTCTTCATTTTGAAAGAAATTGGAAGTCTCTAGGACAATATTTAGATTTATGGTGAATTTTTGAAAAAAATATTTGTTTACGTCCGCGCGTTACGAATTCATGCATTATTTTGTGATAATATTTTCTCTGTGTTGCTTTTATCGTTTTACAATGTGTTATATACCAAAATGATTGCAATTTAGTGTACATTACAACGAAAAAAAAGTAACTTGTTACCTTTAACCGTTTAGCGCACAGCTCGATTTGAATACAATTATATATGAAATTTCGTTTTTGCGCTATCATATATCGCATTATTTATATATGATAATGATAATTTTTTTCATTTCTGATGGTTGCATACTAAATTTCATCCAATGACAAAAAAGAAGCCAAAAATGAACTCTTAATCTTGAAAACTAAGCGCACTGGGATTTTTTGAAAAAAATATTTTTTCCGCTTCCGTGCTCACTCTAAAACACCTCCGGCACACGGGAGACAATTTTTTTTTTACCGCTTCGGTGTAAGAGGGTTAAGTACTTACCTTTTTATTAAAGGTGGCATATGACTGGCATCATGATTTGGATATTCCTTTAATCTTAATAAAGGAAGTCTTTGGAATGATAAGACTACAAAAAATCCTAATTATGAGAGGCCTAACATTTCTGTGAATATCAGCATTATTAAATCAGTGATTTCGTAATTGCAGTACTCTATCTCTGTTGGTGTTGGTGTCACAAGGTGCACAGAAACAGAAAAAGTTCAGACTCAATAGGAAGAGGGGATGAAAAGGGATGGGAAGGGGGTGACATATAAAAATAAACAAAAATGACAGATATTAATGTCTAATCCATAGTTTTTGAGGTTGCTAAAATGAAAGTGACACTCCCAATGAACTTCAAGCCCAAGTTAAGCCCTGATAGGAAGGTTTTCGAAGTTGTTGAGATGGATAGTGACAATGTCCTTTAAGTCAAAGTTCAGCCCCAATAGAAAGGAGGGTTGGTGAGAAGGGTCGGGAAGGGGAAGATGTAAAATTAACTGAAAACGACAGATATTACTGTCAAATTTATAGTCTCCAAGGTTACTGGGATGAATAGTGACACTGTGGATGTCCTTTAAGTCACAGTTCAGCCCCAATAGGAAGAGGGGGTGGGAAGGTGTTGACATCTAAAATTAACCAAAAACTACAGCTGTTAGTGTCTAAAGGGGTCACTGAGATGAATAGTGACACTCGTGATGCCCTTCAAGTCCAAGTTCAGCACCAATAAGAAGGAGGGGGAGAATGGGTGAAAAATAAAATGTCAAAAATTATGGATATTAGTGTCTAATCCATACCTTTTGAGGTCACTTGGATAAACAGCCACTCCCAATGCCTTTTGTTTCATAGTTCAGGTCCAATAGGTATTAAGGTGAAAAATGGAAAAATATAAAATGTCAAAAGTGCTGGGCAATGCAAAGGGAGAAAGAGAGAGTAACAGGGAGAGGAAGTGAGAGGCTGAGTAGAGGGATTTATATTTATGATAGTAATAATAATGATATCCTTTATTTCAGCTCAGGGCCATATATATGGAATATACAAAATACAGACAGAAACATACAAAATCTAGATACATGAGACATGCTAAAAAAATTAATAATTGGCAATTATCTACAAAATACCTGAGGTTGCATAAAAGATGGCAATCATTATACTGATAATAACAGAAATAATATTGGTGAGAAAAAAAATGCATTGAGAGTTATAATATTTAGTGCACATATTATATAACTTAAATTTCAACTGGAGACCTTAGATGGTTACAATTGTGAGGTCCAGAGAGCTAAATACGAAAATTGAATGTAAACAAATTTTAATGATATTATTCACAGTAATAATGAAAAAGTAAAATATCAGCAATAAATATAATAATAGATGACATCTTGCCAATGCAGATATTAAGTCCTTAAGGGGACAAAGGCCTCATTTTCCCATCTTTCCCACTATATATATCTTCTTGCTTCACTCCTTTGGACGCTTTGTATAAGAGAGTTGCTGCTGTTTCTCACTCAGGTTGCCAGACTGGACATTGTTCGCCTTACAATGATTTTTAAATTGTCCAGGTAGTTTTCTATGAACATCAGCGTGGCGGAGTGGCAGCGGGGAGTGTTTGTGAGGCGTCTCAAAATGTAATTGTGCACAACAGTGATACGTCTCATGGTCTCTTGGGTATAGTTCGTCCAGAGGGGACACCCATAGATACTGTAGCAGTATGAGCGGAAGAGCAGCAGTTCCATGTCTCGTTGACAGAAGGCAAACCTCCTTGCAATCATGTTGCCAGTTGCTCATAGCTTACAATGCCTATGTTCAATGTCTGCCGTATCTTTTAGGTCGTCGGTGATAATGTGACCCAAATACGGAAATTTGTGGTCAAATTCCAGCCAATGGTTTCCGGGGAAAATTTGTGGTTCTGCAATATGCTTAAGCGATCTCGGGAGCAGCGGCATTCACTGAGTCTTGATTTCGTTGTAAATTATATCAAATTCCTCTGCGTATTGACGGCAAGTGTTGATGAGTCGTTGGAAACCTTCCACTGATGGGGAAATCAGAACCATATCATCGTCATAACAGAGGTTGTTTATAGTTGTTTCATTGACAGTGCATCCAATTGGGAGTGAGTTCAATTTGACATTCAAGGCATCTGTGTATGTATTAAACAAGTATGGAGGGAGAATGCCCCCTTGCCGAAGCGTGTTTAGGGAGTCGAAGGTGTACAATAATACGTTACCCCATTTGACACAGATTTGCTGTGTGGAGAACCAGCAATGTAAAATGCTAATTAGATATAGGGGTGTGTCTCTTTTATGCAGCTTCAGGAGGAGCTTCAGGTAGTTTACTCTGTCCAATGCTCTTCCCACATCCACAAAGCAAAGGAAAACAGGTGAGGATGATGATAGGTAGTGATTCAGCAATTCTTTCAGTATGTAGATGCAGGTGTCGAATTTGTTGTCAGCGGTGTGTAGAAAGGGGAAAAGTCTCACTAGAAGAACTGTCTCAAGTATCATCAATGCAATCACTGTTATTGCAATTCCCGGTAGTTGCCAGGGTCAGATGCATCCTTTAGCTTGTTTTTGATTAATGGTATCAAGTGAACTAAGAGTAGGGAGTCTGTAAGAAACTGGTGAATTATGCATGCATTGAATAGGGCAGCTAGCAAAATGTAAATTACTGGAAGGCAGAATTTGAAAGCCTCTGTGGGAAGACCATCACAGCCGAGTGATTTATTATTTGGTAGGCTGTTTATGGCATCGCTGATGTTACCTGGCATAATACGGTCTGCAAAATAAAATTGAATGTTGTCAGTAAGGGGGTTATCTACATCCCTTCGGGAATCTTGATCATTTATGCAATTCAGGATTTTGTTGAAGTGATCACCCCACATACTTGCAATAGCCTCGTTTCTGACTACTTCCCCTACTCTCTGTGATAGTTTTTCTGTTTTGGGATTTAAGGACTGGATATCTTTCCAAAGATGAGGATAATCACCAGATTCTAAGTTACTAGGCATTGCATCGGCTCTTAGTTGTTTTTCATTTAATCTGCAGTGCTTAAGAGCATGTTTAAACTGCGCTCTCACCTGTCTCATTAGTAGAGTAGTGTGTCTTTCCCTCGGGCTACCATTTTGCTCCCACAGTAAAAACATTTCTTGTGAGTATATATACAGATCTTTAACCAAGTCAATCCATCCAGGTATGTTACGAGAATTACCTTGACGAGAGATTATGTTCGAATGGAATTAATTCAGATCACCTCCTGTGGTGGTCATTTCTACAATTTGTGTTAGTACAAAGTAACGCCTCTGCTGGTTGAACTATTGACCGCAACCTGGTTTCCGTGGTCGCCCTAAAGTATCTGGTTTTCTGTTGGTTTTTAAAATCCCAGTTTACCGCTGGTGGACGGTCAGTTAGGAGGTTCACGGTAGGGAGGGATGGGGTACTGAACGACACCTGTAATGGGATGTGATCGTAGCCTGTTGCAAGATTGTAGCAAATATTGCATTCATAATGGAATCAGGAAGTTGCAATTGTGTCCGCTCTATTATGTATATATGAATAGGAGGAGGGAGGGAGTAACATTACATTGCTAATTTGGGGAGCATGATTTTGACAGAAGCGAGTAAGTTCATTATATGATCTTTTTGTGGGGTGGGAATTAAGGTCCCCATTTATACAAATATGATTAGCAGGAGAATCGTGAATAATACTGTGTAACTCCCCTAGGATCATGAAGTAATGATTGAAAGTATTGTTATTTTCCCATGATAAAGGTCATCACCTTTATTATATTGTTTAACGATATGTGCCACAGGAAAGAAAGGCTACCTTTCGGGCGAACGGCTATGATTTGATCTGTAACTTGCATCGATGAAGTCGAGAAGGTTCTGAAGTCTTCATGTATTGAATTGCAAATGACAAGGTCATGTGGCCAGAGGAGTGTTTCTTGCAATGCAATTATGCTTTTGAAGTTTTTCCAGAACATGTTTAGGAGATGAATGTTCCACTTGATGCCAAAACTATTCCAAGAGATTATGCTTAATGTATCCATAGCACTTACGAAGATGAGAGATGAATGCGCTGATCATTTGTGTGGATGGGGGGGTTAGCCAGGGAAGTGGGCAGTCACTCGCTGTGGGCGATTGGCTGGCACTTGCGGTGGAAATGACCCTGGTTGGGTGTCAGTAAGTTCCCCTGGGGGTGGTTGGTCCTGGATTAGGTTGTCTTAAAACTTATATATTAGGACCAAAATTCTCGACTTTAAGAACATTGAGGTGTTGAAATAGGCAGGTAATCCTGTAAACCACTTCATGTTTATTTTTACAAGGGAGTTTGTGAGAGATGAGTGGGTCAGAGCCAGTGAGAAACTTGACTCTCTCCACTAAGGCGTCTAGTTTCACAGATGAGTGCAGATTGTGAATTACTACGTGACATCTCTTCTCAGGCGTCAGGCGAGGTGAAACACAAATGTTGGGCTCTGGGCCAGCGGCCAAATGAGAGGTTCTCTCTTTCTGCTTGTTTTTAACTGCCAGCCGCCAGACCCATAATGATCACTTTCATCTGCATCTACGATAGGGGGTTGGGGGGGAGAGATAGGCTGGGGAGAATTATGAGGGCTGGTAATCATCACCGGAGATCTACCTTCCTCCAGAGGCACTGGGGAGGGAGAAGAAGTTGGGAGACCAACAGTCCCCTCAGAACGGTCTATAAGTGATGGGGGCACTCCCGTGTTGCTGGGAGGTTAGTAAAAACTGGATGCCACATTCAAAGGAGTCTGGTGGCTATTTGTGCGACTGTCTATTGAATCCTGCACTCCTTTGATCAGATCCCAGATCCGTGCAAGATTATTTGTTTCCACAGTTTTAAGACTGCCTAGGGATTCCTGCAGTCCTTTGATCAAGTCCCAGATTTTTGAGAATTTTCATCTGTCTCCAATTGTTTCTGAGATGGAGTTTGCTGTTTGGAAGGCATTTTCTGCTGTGTGGTAACTGCAGGTAGGCTTAGGTCAACAGACCCTTTTGGAGGCAGATTGTAAGGGTCATAGGAGTAGACAGAGAGAAAGAAAGAGTTTATTTGTTGTCACAAAGAGTTTTCCTAGGCAGTGCTAGGTTAGTCAGTTAGTACACACAGACATATATATATATATATATATATATATATATATATATATATATATATATATATATATATATATAGTATATATATAATATATATATATATATATATATATATATATATATATATATATATATATATATATATATATATATATATATATATATATATATATATATATATATATACTAATAAACGTATTCATGTTCATAATTGTGATAAAAATCGTAAAACTACAAATATCATGGATAAGTTTGTTATAGGTTTGTAAAGTTTCTTTCACTTTGTAAAGAACTGTAATGCAGAAAACGTTTTTCGGGAGTAAACATTTTCTGATTGCAGTCGAGGGACATTCTTCGATCGATCTAACCTCTTTCTATTTGACCATTTTACGAGGACCCAGTGAATGCACCTCAAGTTCATGAGGCTCATTATTCTCCGAAGGACTTTCCCCTGAAGTGTTAGAAACTTCATTCTTTCGGAGGACGTGAATTTGCTCTCGACCATTTCCAATAGCCTGAGAATGTTTTCAAGAAGCTTTTATTTCGTTTCATCAATATCTATTTTATTTTGTTGAAGTTTTTAGATCATGACCCGTTGGACGATGCCCAGAAGTATCTGGGTATATTGTAGAATAGAATAATTTATATGCTAGACACGGCAAATTCTTAAAATAATGCTCCACTATAAGAGTCCACCTGCCTCCTAACATATTCGAATGTACCCTTTGTTTTAGCAACTTTTTGTCCTATATACATTTCTTCCCACCAACCACATAAAAATGGTTGACCATTTTTTTATTGACCATTATTCTTTTTCTGATAGACATAAACATTCTCGATTACGTCAGCCAGCTTTTATTTATAACCAATTAACACATTTATGTTGGCTTATATTTTGTGGCAGTATATTGCCCATTGTATACGAGCAGCTATAACATAATAGAAAAAAAAGATATTAAATAACTATCTTTTCAAATGCCCGGGAAATTAGTATCCTTTACAAATATTACGATTGTACCTAGCGTAACTGTTCCTGAATGCAGCTTAATAGTGCAGCACTAAAAAAATTTAAATGAATATAATTGGAAACAGCCTCTCCTATCTCAATCAGTTCACTCTTCAAAGTTTCGACGATTTTTTTCAAGGAACCATTTCAGATCTATTACTGATGTTACTCTTAGGCTTAGCTCATAACATTTGTACGAGTCTTTGATATAGTAATCTGTACCTGTTTGGTAATCAGTCAAATTGAAGTTTTATACCCTTAAGGACTCAATGAGACTATTGATTGGAAACTACCATAGTTGAAAGTAATGTTTTACTTATTAGTTAATAACCTAATTGGGCCTTTGGAGAGTTTTACCGTTTGCGTGACCTCTTGGCGTTGAAAACATGCAATACCAAATCATCGGATGATGGGGCATGAGTCGCATGACGAATATTCCTATCACCTCCCAGGAAGTTTTGATCGTTGCGTTGGTGACTGAAAAGCTTATTCATAAGTAAAATAAATCAAAGCTAGTAATAAAGAAGCAATATTGCTAATGAAAATTTGCATTTGTTAAACTGATCATTCCTCATGCAGCAATTTCCAAAATTCACTGATGATATTCCACACAAGCCTACTTTTCGGGAGCCAGACTGCACTAACAATTAAAACAAACTAATAATCAACAATTAAGAATGTGAAGTCTTTTCAAGTTCATGTCTTTTCTCAGTACCGTTTAAATTTCAATAAAACTAATGCAATAGAAAGGAAATTGTGTAGATATCGAGTACCGTTACAGTTGCATTGCATATACAGATTACATGTATACATGTATATCATTAATTTAGAGAATTATGTTTATACATTATTTATCCTGTTACCATGTATATTGTACTTGATGTAAGACCGCTTATTTAATTACGCATCGTGGCAGCATTGCTATTGTATGCAGCAACACTGCTATTGTTTCCCACCATATATACAATGCATTAATCAGTTCCTCTCCTGTGGTCATTGAGGAGTGAAGCACGGAACTTCCTTCCACCTCCACATCGCTGTAGCTGTTAATATATGGAATTTTAGGAATCTTCAGTTTCATTTCTTCACCCTTCGTTTCATTCATTGCATGGACGTATGTGGCAGGGTTACAAGCCACAATAACATGGCGCAGTGAGTATTTCCAGTGACAGACTTCAGCCGGCTCCATTTGAAATCCCAGACGACCGCAAGTCCTCAATGTTTACCTCTCATCATGCATTTTGGATCTCTTACACTGACTCAAGAACAGTGTTACTAGTGCATTACATTGTCTCTAAGTATGCTACAATGCAGTGCAGTGTGGTATTAGGATGTTTCCTTGCCAGCTTTTTGGTGGGATATTTAAATTCAGGTGAAATTTTTGCGACCCCATGATGTCCCTTTCCCTTTCATGCATCGATGATGACTGAGGTGCGAGGCGAGCGGTCCCTGCCTCCCCCCAGAGGACCAGCCCTGACTCCATCCATACAGGGACCCAGACCATCCTACCACCACCAAGGCAACATACATACTCACGCAGAAACTCTGTCACTCGCTGCCTGACCGCTTTATTCCACAAACCCACTGTAATGAAGATTTTTATTTGTTCCTACACGGTATACAAACCATCGGTCCTTTGCAATAGGAATTACTTAAGATGCAGCCATATGCTGAATCTTCAAACAAGGCAGTACAGTAGTTAATTACCAGTCCGGTCGTTGGGTAGCCACGAGACCGGGAGTGAGCATCCAATTTGCTTTGGGCCGCTGTCATGAGAAGACATGTTTTAACATCGCTACCTGCCAGACTGTCATAGTTGTTTCTTCTCTTCTATCCCGGTGGGATTTTTCCTCTTGTTTTTTGTAGTTGCTTGATTTGTGTAAATGGACAATCAAATAAACCTTGATTTACAGCTTCTGCTGCCATTATCTTCCCTCGGTCTCGTGGGTCCTCCATTGGCAACAGCGCTGCTGGCTCACTTGAGCTGCGCTTCCAGCAATGCGGCCACACACTCGGTGGTTACTGCAACAATGACCATAACCCCAAGCTTGGTTCTTTGTCAGGAGTCACAGTGTTGCATCTGTCCCTAGGGAGGGAGCAACAGGAGAGGCTATGAACAGGTCCCCTTTTAAGTCCTCTTCACCAAGGGCTTCAGCCTCAAAGAGCACTGGGGTGTGTCATGAGGATGATGAGCATTCTCACCAGGCCAGGTAGGGGGCCGCATCTCCAAGGGCAGCAGCACTGCTTGCAAGACAGTAGCTCATACCAGCACTGCTACAAGTCCTGGTACCAGCGCAGCTACCAGTACTGCTACAGCATGGCGAGAGCAGTCGCATTCTTCTCAGGAGCCCGCATCATCTGCATGATCACAATCTCCTAGACACACGATCTTGTCACTACTGTGGGTTTGTGCAAGGGCGTGGCTCACTCCCCGTGGCAACAGCGCTGTGAGGGGGAGTGAAAGCACCCGATCCAACTCTCCTATTCCCTCTACTTCCTCGGGATACACTGGGAGGGGTGAGAAGAATAGAGGGAACCCCATGGAGGGTTCTCCCTCGGATTCAGCGACAACGGCCTACTTCCCTAGAGTCTTAGGACCTCATCAAACGTATACTCAAGTCGTAGAGGATGGATCAAAGGGGTCTGGCTTGGTGTCCCTTTACAGGGGAGTAGATTGGGAAGACCAATCCCAGAAAGGACTTGGGCCTTTACCAAGGGTTTTGGATGCCCTAGAGATACAGAGGACTTTCACAGAGATTGTCACGCTGATACATCAGAGCATAAATCTCCCATGGACAGAGTGTTAGATCAAGTAAATGATCTGGTCTTAGGACAAGAAAACTCGCTTAGATCCAACCAATTGGACCTACTGGTTCCTCCTAGAGGTGCTTCTATATGCCCTCGGACAGGCTTCTACCGACTAAACAGGTTGACCCGGACCTGGTTCAGCTTGGTCCCGGTCTGTCACTGCAGTACATGGCCACAAAGAATATTTCTCTCTTGTAGTAGGGGGCAGCGACATTGGAAGCTACCGCCATGGCAGCGCTCCAAGCAGTCTCCCAGTTGGATTTGTGGTCATTTTCAGTGTCCAAGGTCGCTGCTTCCTCCGGGGACATCACCCCAGAGGAAGATTCGCCCTTCGGTAGGCTGTGTTAGTCTGGTCCACTAGACTGCTAACCTATGGGCAAATCTGGTACTCAAGAGGTGCAATGCTGCCCTCTCTCGAGTATCCAGGTCACTTGGTGCCGAGTCGGTATTGGCCTCAAAAATTGGACCATTGCCAGAATCAGGTGATAGAAACTGAGTGGTCCACACCAGGACATAGCGGAAAGGCTCTTCAGCCTACGGGGGGGGTGTCTAGTCGTAGAAATGTTCGCCACCCGGTTCAACAGGAAGGTGGGAATCTTCTGCTCGGAATGCATACTCTGCTGCGGGCGACGGCACTGGTACCCTTCATCTGAGAGCTCACAAGGTTACAGGCATCACCCCGTCCCTTGCATTCCAGAAGAACCTGCTGGTTCAGTAGGTTTTGAAGGCAGGGGTCTGGACAAGACAGACCACCTTCACCTCTCATTACGTTCTGACAATTATTCGGAAACAATTGTTAAAAAAAATTTTGAAAACAGTTTTTTGAAAAGTAGTTGTTCAATTCTACAGTTGTTCGAATTAACAATTTTTCATAAAAGATGGCTATATGCAGTTGACCGAAAATATTTATTTTAGAAACACTAAATTTTTATTGAGTATAAAATTATTCATTTATTTATTTACTTCTTTATTCCTTACATATTTCATTTGTTTATTTCCTCCTTCATGCAATATTATTTTATTAATTTCCTATTTTCTTCTATCTATAGGTCTATCTATTCGAAAAACTGCTGTTCGAAATTATTTATTTTATAAAAGCTCACTTTGTTTTTATTATAAGAATGAAAATATAATATTACATAGCCGTTGTTCATGGGATGAATTGTGTAAAGTTGCTTGAAAATAACTGGAACAGTTTTGGAGGTACCATCTATAAAATAATGCTTGCATGAGGCAAGCACGCTGAGATTTTTCTGAGTTGAAATTATGAGCATTCTGTCTTCTGCTTCTCCGGAGTCAAATAGCAAGAAAGATTCGCCCTTGTTTGTTCTCATATCTTCTGATAATATTAATTCGTTTCAATGATTAACAGTTGATGCATATTGCTCTTCCTGCCTCACTCGATGGATTGTTTGTTCTATGCTTCAGGTTTGCGTTAGAGCGGCTGCAACACAACAACTAAATTCTGAAGATGCGTTAGACAGGATATAATGAGGAGAATATCGTGTTGTTTATGTGTCAGTCTTCACTTTCTCTAAAAACTTCTGTACTTCAACATTTGTCGAAATTCCTGAGTGATTATGTTCACCTTTAGTATGTGAATTCGTCCATTAATAGCATGTCTCTCCCTTTCTCGCTTTGAATAAATTCAGCTATGTCTTTTTGCAAAAGGTGTATCCTCTAAGCTAAAAAATATCTATTGAGCTTTCCTGGAATACAAGCTTTGTGAATCAACAAAGTATTCACTGATAATTAGAGTCCTATCAAACAACTGTTTTCAGAAAATTGCTTTTAAAATGTTGGTTCGAACAATTACTAAATCGAACAGTTGGTTTTCCAACAACTGTTTTCAAAAAATTTTTTTCAAATAATATTCTGGATACGATTGCCCACAGGTCCTTGGACATATTTTCCTTGGGACCAGTGGTGGCTGCTCAGCAAAGTTGTGCAGCTTATCCAGCTCCACTAACAGGACAGATTAGCATCTTGCCTCGTAGTATGGTACTCTTTCCCTTCTTGCAGAGAGTGCATGGACCGTTACTTGCTGGCCCGAGCACTGATGCAGGTAAGACACTCCTTAGAGTACCTATTCTATTCCTTTCGTTCGTAATAGAAGCACATAACCCCCCCCCCACCTTCCCTTACAAGGTGGGATGGGGGAGACTTTGACATAAGACCAACCTATAACTTGTATTTGCCTTATAGTCACCAACATATTGTTTTTTTACTTTCCCATAAGGGCGACCCACCGTTCTCGCTTAGAGGAGAAGCCCAGAGGACTGACTCTGATCCTGCCGTTCTATAACTCTGATCAGAGGTCAGTGGCAGGTCCCTCTCCCTTGCTCTAAAGACCGGGAGGAAAGCCCATGTAGGCTGATCATGAGTCGGTTCACAGGAGCTCATGCAGATTCCTCCCCCCAATCAGTGAGTCTTCCTCTTGTAAAGAACCAACGTTTTATATATTGTGTAGGAACAAATCACAATTTTTGAAAGTAAATTGTATGTTTCCTAACTGTACAAAACTAGGTCCTTTACACTTGCTGCCCAAATCAAGCCCCCCCCCATCTGTTACCTGTGCCGAAAGCAAATTGGAGCGCTTACTCTCGAACTGACGACAACCAACGACCGGACTGGTAAACTACCGTGCCACAATGTTTGAAGATTCAGTGGCCACGTCCAGTCTACGCCTTAAGTAATACCTTTTGCAAAGGACCTAGGCTTGTATAGTTAGGAAAAATGCAATTTACTTTCAAAATATGTGATTTTCAATCACTCCTGGCATATTCCTTCACTTACATACAGCTAATTGAGTTGATAGATCAGACAGACGATTAGAAACACGATCATACACATGATCAAACAGAAGATCCGATGGGACACAACAGACCAACGTATCCCACTGCAGCTGATGACAGTACCAGCCCCATCCTCCCACCTCCTCTGACTCCCAATAGGCAAGGAGGCCACGATAAGGATATTCTACATCTAATACATTTTCTTCAGACTTCCAGCTTGCAAGAGCAAGAACAATGGAAACAAGAGGAGCAGACTTTCTGACAGCAGATAAAGCAATTATGAGAGCATTGCTATCAGGACATTGTGGCATCACAACCCCAGCAACTTGATACCACATCCTCAACCCATGTCACACCTATTCCCCTAACCTCTAGCATTACAGTGCATACACATACAGTTACAAGCAAGCCTATGGGCGACCCTCCACCCCTATTGCAATAAGATGCAACATATCAAGCATTTCATCAATGGAGGCTCCGTTTTGAGGACTACGCAGCCTTAGTTGGTCTTGATGGAGTACATCAAGCCTCCCAGCTGATACACTTGATGACTTGAATCTCCCTGGACATCCAACGCCTGCTTACAAATACACTGGGCATCCCTCCCGACACATCACTCTCCCTTACAGAGGTGTTGGATGCACTGCAGAAGCACTTTTGCAGTCTCAGAAATGAAGCATTACGACATAGGGAACTGTTGTCCTACAAACAGGCTGTCAGAGAATCATTTGCAGACTACTATGCATGCCTTAAGGATATTGCTGATGACTGGACTTATGCACTGACAACCCCGCTTCCTATGCTGAATGGCAATTGCTGATGGTAATTTTAATGGGCGTTAGGGATGGAGAGTTAATATAACGCCTTATCCCCCTCCAACCCCCATCAACCCTTGCAGAATTTGTGACCTGCAATGACTGCGGATGCACGGGTCATTGGACCCTCTCTCAGGAATGCCCCGTTAAGGACACTAAGTGCAATACCTGCTAGAAAAAGGGACATCTCGAGAAAATGTGCAGGTCTACTAAGACGATTCAGTCTGTAGATGCACCCTTACCTTCAAAGCCAAGTGGAAATCGTCCCTCACAACCTACTAAGTCAAGCACCAGTTGCTGTCTCGTGGGTGCCAGCTCCCTGTCATTCGGTGATACCTCATCAAACCTTCAGTTAATCCCCAAAACAGGAGCAGACATCACAGTGATTGGCACTGCACACTTGGATGCACTCCGCATATCCAGGGTAAGACTTTAACGTTCACCCATGACAGATGTTGTGACAGCAGATGGATCACCCATGGCACCAGCTGTGGGATGCTTCCAGGCAACACTTCACCTTAGTAACAAGTCATGCTTAGCAACCATGCAAGTGCACGAGAGTATCCAGACGTCTCTTCTCTCCCGTGGACATTACCGAGCCCTTACCATAGTGTCACCATGCTTCCCGAAGCCCATTCTCAAGGTTACGCATGTCAACAGATGTGCCCAGTTTCCAGCCTCTGCTATGATGTCACCCGCAGTTGCCAAGGACTATTTTCTCCTCCATTTCAGCGATGTTCTAATGTTCAAGACTGGTCTACGGACTCAACTCCTAAAAATAATGATAGGTCCACCAATGAGGATTCACTTGAAACTTGGAGCTGTACCGTTTGCTGTACATATGCCCAGGCTCATTCCGTATGCCCTCAAGGATGAAATGAAAGAAGGACTTGACTCCTTAGTGAAACAAGGAATCATCCCACCACCAGGCGATGAACCTTCCGAATGGTGCCACCCCATAGTCATGGTACTTAAGGACAAAGGGGTCGGCATCACTGTGGATCACACCCACCTAAATTTTCAGGTTGCCTACCCTATGCACCCATTGCCCACGCCCCATGATGTCATCAGCAACATCTCTCCTAATGCAAAGTACTTCAATACAGCAGATGCCCTTCATGGCTACTGGCAGATGGAGCTGGCAGAAGAGGACTGCCACTTGACGACATTTATAACTCTGTACGGGAAATTTCAGCACTGTCGTGGTCCAATGGGATTCTCAGTGACAGGTGATGCATACTGTCTCCGTGATGAAATGGCCTTGTAAGGTATCCCAATTGTGTGTGTGGAAGTTGTAGATGACTTCCTCCTGTCCGACGTGGATCTCCCTTCCCATCTACAACAAATACACCAAATACTGACCAGGTGCCATCAATATGGCATCACCCTCAACAAGGACAAATTCACTGTAGCTGTCATTACGTCCAGTCATCCAATGGTATTGCAGCAGACCTCAAAAAGGTATCTGCTATACGTGACTTCCCCATACCATCCAGTGTCACAGACCTCAGGTCATAATGGGTCTCGTCAATCAACTTACTGACTTCACTCCAGACATTGCAGCAGCAGCGCAGCCCCTACACATAATAATGAGCACCAAACGGTCATTTGTTTGGACCCCTGATCATGAGCAAGCATTTTAGAAAGTCAAGACAGCTCTGACTTTGCCACCCGTCCCATACACCCTTCAACCCAGCCTTGCCTGTGGTCCTGCAAACAGACACCTTTTGCTTGTATGACCTCGGATATGCCCTGCTTCAAGACAATGGGCGTAGTCAGATGCGTCTCATCCAGTGTGGCTCTTGTTTCTTGATGGACAGAGAACCTCATTACGCTAACGGAGAGCTGAAACTACATGCAGTTGCTTGGGCCATGGCTAATTGTTGCGTATACTTGTCTGGACTTCAGCATTTTATCTTGATGACTGATCATCGCCTCTTGATACCAATTCTCAACCACTACACGGACACCATTGAGAATCCACACCTACTACGTGTCAAAGTGAAAGTGGCCCCTATATCTTTGCAGTCTGGCACATGGGGAAAGAACTCTGCATACCGACACCCTGTCTTGTCTCCCAACTAGCCACCCCACACCTGAAGATGAGGAAGAATGCACCACCTCGACTGCACATGTCAGACGCATTGTTGCCAATACTGCCACTTCCACCGGCGACCAGGCAACAGGACCCATGGTTGAAGAAGATAGGACTCTACAAGAAATCTGCACAACTGCAGCTCAGGATCAAGACTACAGTCTTCTCATCTGCTATGTCTCCAATGGCTTTCCTACCAACCGCTACAACCTCCATGCCTCCACCCTCCCATATTAGAAACTTCGGTATAGCCTTTACGCAGATGGAGATTTAGTGTTATACGGGACTCAGATTGTCATCCCTGTAGCCCTCTGTAGACGCACCTTGGCTCATCTTCATGATAGCCACCGATGGATCGAAGCTACTAAACATCATGCAAGACAGATAGTGTTTTGGCCGGGCATTGATGCCGATATAAAGAATACAGTAGAAAGTTGTGACACCTGCTAACAGCTTCTTCCCAGTCAGCAAAAAGAGCCTTGCATGTGTGATGACTACCCATCCCAGCCCTTCGAAAGTGTGTCAGCTGACTTCTTCATGTAGCAGGGAAATCCTTCCTTGTTATTGCTGAGAGACTTTCAGGCTGCCCTGTGGTTGTCCCCTTTAGACACAACACAACTGCAGCCAGAGGGCCTCCATTTTTCAGCCAAAAATTTAAGCAATTAGCCGACCGCTGGGGCGTTCATCACATCATCACTTCTCCATATTATCCTCAGTCTATTGGACATGCAGAAGCTGCAGTAAAAGCCGTCAAACACCTCATAATCAAGATTGCCCTATCCAACAAAGATTGCGAAGCCTTTGACTTCGGAACACCCTGACCCGTGCTGGGCGTTCCCCTGCACAGGTTTTCTATGGCCACCCTCTACGCACCTGTGTTCCGGTCCACCCCCTGTCATTCATGGATGAGTGGCGCACTAAGACTGAGGACTACGACTGTCGTATTGCTGCCCCCACTGAACAAGCCATGAGCCCCTACAACTCACATGCCCACCCTCCATCCAAGCTCACCATCAGCCAGCAAGTCAGGATCCAGGATGCCACAATGCTATGATGGGACAAGGTTATCATCGTGATGGTCTATGGCAGGTAAAGACAGTACCTGGTGCGCCTTCCTAGTGGTCGCGTATGGTTCAGAAACCGAAGACATTTGCACCCAGTGCCTAATATTAGTAATGATACCTCTCTCCAAGTCCCTGTGGCTTTGGCAAGGAAAGAGAGCCATCATGTAACCCTCCAAATGCCCCTCGTCGTTCATCCCGAATCGTTGAAAGGAGTCCATTTTCTGCTCGAGACAGCACTATGGACGTAAAGGGGGAGGGAGGTGTGTAGATATCAAATACCGTTACAGTTACATTGCATATACAGATTACATGCATACATGTATATCATTAATTTAGGGAATTATTTTTATACATTATCATTTACCTTGCATTTATCCTGTACTTGTTGTAAGACCACTTCTTTAATTACGCATCATGGTACCACCATATATATGATACATTAATCAGTTCCTGTCCTGTGGTCACTGAGGAGTGAAGCATGGAACTTCCTTCTACCTTCAAATCGTTGTAGCTGTCCATATATGTAATTTTAGGAATCTTCAGTTTCATTTCTTCACTCTTCCTTCCATTCATTACATGAACATATGTGGCAGGGTTACAAGTGACAGTAACAGAAATAAACTTTGAGATTCTCTCAAGATAAAGCTCTATTATTTCCATGATAACGGAATTTTACTGTTCTTCATAGATATAATTTATTATCATATTATTTTGCTTATCATTCATATTGTCCCAGCAGGGGGCTAGTACCTTCAGTGCACTTTACATGGTGCACCAGTTTTCATTACAGAAGGGTGTTTATTGCGTCCTTTCAGCCACTAGCCAGGTAGATAGTTAAATTCACCTAGCTTTTAGCTGACACGGGTCTTGCTCCTCAGCAGGCCGTAACTGATGATTGGTAATTTATGTACTATTCTGGAGATACCACTCTGTTCAATTTAATGACTGGGCAAGAAATAAAAAGTAGTAGAAGAGAAAGTGTTATAGCAGCAAGCCCTAGTTAGTACGAGAGACTGAGAAGGAAGGGATAAAATTTAAGTTAGGGAAAATGGATGGGACTGAAAGTTCCCATTGGATAAGTGGATGAATGCTGGTGATGTGTTGTGAATGAATGATATTTTGTTTATACATGGGATGGCTGTATGCCATTCAGGTCTCACTTAGGATTGGCTCAGTTACTCTAGCAGCCACTAGCATCTTTCTCCTATTCTCTGGTTCGCTTGTTTGGTGCCAGGAGAAGGTGACAACAGAGGGGATTTTTTTTTTTTTTTTTTTTTTTTTTTTTTTAGATGAACTTTAAGGGTAGTTGCTTTGGGCATGTAGGTTTGGATGTTGTGAGGTTGTATGCATCATGGCAGTGTCTAACTACCAAGTGGCTTTCCTGCCAGTTTTTCAAATAGAATGATGATCCCCTCAATTGTGGGTGTTCTGCAAATGTCACTGCTTGTTGCTGTGTTTTCGTGGTTGGCACTGGCTGAATGTTTTGAGGAAGGAGAACTGTATGACGAATGGGTAAGGAAAGGGAGACAGTCAGATTTGGAAGGTGGAAGGGTTTTAGATTAGGAGGGAGGGAAGGGTCAGGCACTATTTCACTTGGCATTCTTTGGTTTTTGAGTGGGTCTTGACAGTCTTGGAGGTGGAGGAGCTGGAGGAGGGGCTTTTATCTTTGCAACTTTATCAAGTCTGGTTTTGCACTGCTTTTTCCAAGAGTGGTGTTAAAAGAGAACAGTTTGAGCATTTGATTTCAACTGTTTCTCCTCTCTTGAAAGGAATGTCTCCTTGGAATCCCCGACTTCACAATACATCTCTGTGCCTGTAGGACATTCCTGAACTGTAGAATGCGGTCTAACAGCAACACTGTCAGGTACTTGCATATAACCGCTTTCCTAACTATCTCAGATGGATCAAGCGGTTAGAAGTCTGTGTTGGCTTGTAGAAAGTAGACAGTTTTTTTTTTTTTTTTTTTTTTTTTTTTTTTTTGCACAATGATTATTTCATCAGCCAGGTTGGGTTTCTCAGAGATGTTCAGATGAGGAATTTGTATCTTGAGTTCTGCTTTTGCTGCATAGGTAGATAGCTCTCCTTGGGCAGACACTCAGTATTTTGGAAGAGGTAGCAAGCAATTGGTTGCAGGAGAACTGTTCGGAAGGGTACTATCTACATTTCAGATAGGTATCCTTCTCTTTGCTTTTTTGTTTTTCTAACATTTGTGCATCCTTTGGCTTCAATTTCAGGCTCAGCAATAGGAGGGCATGATGTCATTGGGTTAGAGCAGCAGGAGTGGTTGGTGGTTTAAAGTTTTCTTCTGCTGAACTCGGTAGCGAAGGTGTTCATGTCAATGTTTCTTCAAAATTGGACATGTGCTGGTAATGGAAGGTGGGCTCTTCATTAAGAGGAGATGGCTGTTGCTTAGAGTGATGAGTTGCCAACCAATCAGCAAAACAAGGGTAAAGTGGATCATCATTTAGTAGGCGAAAACAGCGAGTTTTGGGAGCCATGATCGGGAGCAACGACTGACGATGATGGCGGCCACGAAACTCAGCTACTAGCTGCACTGACTTTTTACCCTTTTACTTCGCCCCCATCGCATCTCTCCTCCAATCCTGCTTTCCAACCTCTAAATTTCTTAAAACCAATCATATATATATATATATATATATATATATATATATATATATATATATATATATATATATATATATATATATATATATATATATGTATATATATATATTATATATATATATATATGGTATATAGTATATATATATATGTATATATATATATATATATATATATATATATATATATATATATATATATATATATAGGTATATATATACATAGGTATATATATATATATATATATATATATATATATATATATATATATATATATATATATATATATATATATATATATATATATATATATATATTATATATGATATATACCTATATATATACTTATATATATATATATATATATATATATATATATATATATATATATATATATAGTATATGTATATATATATATATATATATATATATATATATATATATATATATATATATATATATATATATATATATATATATATATATATATATGTATATATATATATATATATATATATATATATATATATATATATATATATATATATATATATATATATATATATATATATATATATATATATATATATATATATATATATATATATATATATATATATATATATAACTGAATCACGAAAGTTAGGAACGTGATAAATCCATAAATAAAGATATATGCCACGAAGGAAAAATAAACGAAGGAGGATCTGCGAGACCTTCCGACGTTAAACGTTTTTTTACTGAGCAGAAACTGACATAAATGAGGCAAAAGAAAATATAAGAAGATTCGTATCACTGACAGATAGGAATTATAAAGAGATTAGTACCTAGAATCCGACACACCTGGAAGATGAGAAACCTTCCCAAACAAGCATAAACAATGGGTGCAATTAAAGGTTTAAGACAATCATCTCAGAAACAAGGACAAGACAATTAAAGGATTATAGATGAAAGCTATTCAGAACTTGGTAAACAAAACCATATTCACAATACATGTCAGACATGCATTACAACAAAGATAACTCTAAGGCAACTGATTTTTATTTAAGTCAGTGATTATATCTTTGAGGTCATTCTTAAACATGTTACAAATACAAGGGTCTAAATGAAAAAGGCCACGACTAACATTGAAATTACAATGAAAAGTAAGTTGTATTAAAGCAGATTCTGCTTTAATACAACTGGACCAGGTCGCGAACCCATGGATCCTTTCAAATCCAGGAACGTCAGTGAAGCTTTTACCTACTACACCACAGCGAGAGGCTAAAAGTTCATGTCGCCGCTCACCCTCATATACCATTCACGCGCTGGTAATTAGTTGGTTTGGAGACAACATCAACCCACCTCGACAGCACGTAGTCGAGGTGGGTTGATGTTGTCTCTAAACCAACTAATTACCTGCGCGCGAAAGGTATATGAGGGGGAGAGGCGACATGAACTTTTAGCCTCTCGCATGGTTTGGGAGCAGACGTGGCATCCTTGCCACACCGGAAGCATCCAAGACGCATTGGCATTGCTGTACCCTTGTATAAACTGGGCAAGCAGTCAAGGGCAGAAATATGCTGGGGACGCAGATCTTTTATTGCCTCCTATATTTCGTGATTCATAATCACATCATCAGGAATTCTTTGGAAAATTTAGTAAATTAATAAGAGTACTGAATGGCTAAAACTGAATTAAGTTGAAATATTAATAATCAAAAATCTACATAGGCAGTTAAAAATTGTACCCACTAGAGCACACTTAAATACACACACACACACACACAAGGCACAAAATTACGACACACATGGTTACACAAGAACACATTAAAATGAACACATTACATGAAAAAAAATTACATTTAGATTTTGTAGAAAATTTTTTTCAAAGAATATAAAAACTACTACTAAGACAGTGTTATACTTACACAAAAAACAAAGGACGGTAACCTTACATACAACACACACAACAGGACCGGACTAACAGTAAAAGCAAAACATACAACAAAAAAAAAAAAAAAGATCAGAGGTATAAATAGTAATGAGCTATAACACCAACAATGGAATGGAGGCATTTTGAGTGTTTAACGAGGGAACCCGTAGTTTTTTATTCAAAGACACAAGCATCTGAAGTTTGTGTTGTTTCTGTGCTTGACCAATAACTAAATCATCGTATGTTAAATGTGCTTTTGGTAGCATGATTCTTTCTACAGGGTAGCTCTGGATTTGACAGTCGTCATCCAGTTCTACAACTCAACCCCTTATGGGAGTCGGTTCAGACCCTGAGAAGCTGCATGGTAGATCTTACATATGTTCCCAATCATCAGAGACAAAAATATTCATAAACAACACTAGATGACATCAAAGGGCAAAGCCAATCTTAAAACCTCAAGAACGAGCTGATTTTTTGGGATTTTTTAGGATGAGATTGATGTCAATGGCTCCATAATACTTCTGAATGATACTAATGAAATCTTTTCTAAAGCTTTCATCGTGTAAAATGGGAAAACAGCGTATATAGAGAGTTTCATGACATTAAAGTTTACTGTAGGGTTGAATATGTTAAGTAGTCTGGAAAGAATTCTATAGAAAGCTTCGTTAGGAAAGCGTAAGTAAAGACAGTGAGTTAAACAATAAAGTATACAGGAAAGTAACTAAATCAT
>NC_087209.1:42912004-42917004 GCF_015104395.2 Macrobrachium nipponense | reverse complement strand
AACTCCAAAAGGAAAATTCAACAGTTGTTCTCATCCGAGACACCACAGCATTGTCAGCACCATCCCACATGTTTATTCAACATGTGCCTAAATCGCACCATTGACTTGTCTAGTCAGACTAGTACACTCAGAAATCATCACTCCTCCAATTGACCCAAAAATCATCCATTAAATCCTTCCTGGGAATCCTCAATATATCCTCACTGATATTACAGAACCACATTAAACCTCAAAATTATTCTCAGGACATCCTTATTGTCACCAAAAAGGTACCCAAAAAATTGTCCTCGAAAACGTCTATTAAAAAGCCATCAATAAAATATCCACCACATGCTAAATCTTAAGCCATTCGACCACCAATATACCTCAAAGTAAACCATTTGTGATACCGCCACATGTATGTAACACACAGGAAATCGCCTTGTCCGGATATAAACCACCGAAAACCACAATCCACAAATTATCCATAACAATTATATACCGTCAAATATAACCACTAGTGAATATAACCTCATAAAATACAACACCTTATCAGGGCCCCGTAAAACCACAATGCACCAGTGCCACCCCTCAAGAGTCATAATACCACAAAGAACCGCAATGATCACGCCTTTGGCTTATAAAACCACAGATCACCACCTAAAACCATATCCACAAAAAATTCACCACCAAAATAAGCACAAAAAATCATCCTCAATAAATTAACACCACCAGGAATCAACAAATAACCAAAAAATCATCACCAAGTATCATCAAATCACAAAAATCACCACCAGGTATCATCACCACCAAACGTCATCACCAGACAAACCCCTTATAATATTCCTCAACTTCACGGTATTTTCACACATTTTTCACCCGTTTTTCCATCATGAAACTAATTACCTCTGATTTTTTTGCCAAATCGCCGCAGTTTGCACATAATAAGAAAATAGTAAAAGAATGAAAGAAAAAATAATGTTACACCAAAGTGATTGATAACGTTATCCATTTTCAAAATCTGGAAAGAAAAAAAATGCAACTGTGCGATGTTACCCTCTTATTATTTACCTGTCCTTTTCAACTTTGATATGTGAGTTAATTTCGACCGAACTATCTTTTCATCTAAAACTATAAATCTTTTTCCTGTCTTTTCTTCAATAACTCTGTAAGGACCTTCAAACTTTGGACCTAACTTGTGATTTAGTTTATTTCCCGCATTGATTTTTAGGAATACATTGTCTCCAACAGCAATTTTAACATCTAATTATTTATCATTGCTTCTTTCTACCATTTCTTGGGTATTAGTCTCGAGATTACAGCTGAGATCAGTATGTCTCTCTTTTGCTGTGGAAATCAATTAATGCTTTAATTGTATTTTCTCCATGATGAGGTATAGTTTGCAAATCAAATGTGCCTTAGGCTTGTCAACCAAACAATGCTTTGAATGGACACATTTTAATGGAATCACTGACCATAGTATTAATGTTATATCTAACTGGTATATCTATATATCTATCCCAGTTTCTATCGTTTCCTCCTACAGCCTTCCTGAGAGCCTTGAGCACTTTCCTGTTTGCTCGTTCACATAACCCATTGGAATAATTGTTACTTTCTGTATCCCCATGACTTCTGCCAAATACTCTAAAGCCTTGTTTACAAATTCTCTACCATTGTCGGTCAACAAAACCTCGGGTGAGCCATATCTGCAGATGACACCATTGAAAAATTTTATATTTACTTCTTCGGCTGTTTTATGCTCAGGTGGAAAAATTTCTATTATCCTCATTAGTTCGTCTATTATTACCAACGGGTAAATATTTGAATACATTAATTCGCAAAAATTTCCTAAGATATCCATATGTATTCATGTAAGAGTAATTTTCCCTGATATTGTGAATTTCACTTATAATGTTGAGTTTAATAATAAATTTTGTATTCAAAATTGTTACAAGAATTTTATTTCTAACCAGTATATTTGCATAAGATTATATTTAGCTTAGGTAGAAATATAGAGCGGTAATTGATCTGTTTTCCTTCAATTTATTTGAAGTGACTTAGAACAAGGGAGGTACTTAGACTTTTTAAATCAGGGAAATACATAGACTTTTAAAGTTGTTGATGGAGTGATGCCCTTTGATTAATTTAATTACTTACAAGACTACCTCACACCTGTTTTGATGAACTTGGCTATAAATAGAATTAATTTTACAATATTAAAAAGTATGCTAAAATACCCTAATAATTATAAGAAATATAGTTTGTCATTAAGCTAAAAGAAAAAAGAAAAACTACAAAGCGACTTTAAGCTAAAAGTAAATTAAAACACTGAATAACTTAGTAAAATAACACATCCAAAAGCAAAACGAAAAATAAAAATTGAAAAAATAAACAAAGACAGCATTCTGCCAGACTTACTGTTAAGAGGTTTGCTTGTTAACTGAAGGAAAATAGCATAGTCAAAAGGCGATGTTGGATGAATAAAAAACAAGGGAGAGAGAGAGAGAGAGAGAGAGAGAGAGAGAGAGAGAGAGAGAGAGCAATAGGCACTTAAGCAATATGTGACGGTGTGGAGGTAGTTTGGTTGTTTAAGGTAGGAGACAGTCTCTTGATGTAAAGAGATTCTAAAAGAAGGAGCGAAAGACAATCAGCAGTTTGACAGAGTATTTTGAAATTATTATACATAACGTCAGATTTGCATGAATTTGAATGGTTCCTTATGGCCGATTACTCTTTTGATTTTAAAATGCAGCCAGTGCGATAACTGATACCTCTATGGGCATCGATGCGGACTTTCAGTAAGCGTTTGGTAGATCCGACGTAATTTCCAAAATTACATTTTGGACAGGTATACTCATACACAACGAAAGAAAGCATCAACTCCGGAAGGGTGTCTTTGAATTTAAAAAGTCTACCTATTGTTAAAGGGTTGTTGAACACAAATTTGAAATGGACATTGGGGTACAAGGTGATTAGCGCTGTTGTCAGTTCACGTCTAGATACGGGATATACTTTGAAAACGAAAGAATTCTCTATCATTCGGGAACATTGTAATAAATGTAAAACATCATTTTCATATAAAAATTTTCGCATTGTCACCCTAGCGCCCAATGACTATTCTCTCTGTTTTGGTGTCGTTAACAATCAAACAGCTTGTGCCCCCATTAAATGGTCAGACTTCTTCCGCGGTTCTATTTATAGCATAGTTGACATCCTCCTTTCCAAACCACAGAATGTCACTCAGTTTTTTAACGCCATAGAGATAGGTACTAACTTTAGCATGCTTCACTTATTAATTAAAAGAAAAAAAATTAGTTCATTTTTAAATTATAATATCTAACTTTTTTGTTGTTCCATTTTTATTGATATTAATACTGAGTCTTTTCTAATTTGTATATTTTGGATATTTTACAGCCCTGATGATGAGACCCAAAGTCTCGAAAGGTTATGTATGATGCTACGCTGGCTTTTCTCCATCCTAATTATATTACATCTACGGCGTTCCAGATGCCCGAACCATCCTGTATATATATATATATATATATATATATATATATATATATATATATATATATATATATATGTGTGTGTGTGTGTGTGTGTGTGTGTGTGTGTGTGTGTGTGTGTGTGTGTGTGTTTGTGAAGAAAACTAAACTCGTCATGGAAGACGATTTATTACCGGTCTCGATACAAACCTGCCATTTTCGTGAGCTGAACGCGTAATTTTCCTGGCATTAATGCTACCAGTCACAGAAAATTACTAAAACAAAAAAGATTAATATCCGTTCAATATCCTAAGTAATTCCACTCTCTGAGAGAGGACACAACAGTTATACTAGGTCTAAACATCAGTGACTATCTGTTAATCGACAAAAATCTGAAGGGTCGAGGAACGTCAAAGGTTTTGGGTGTTGGATGTTGGACATTTCCATCGTAATAAGGGTCATGTCTAATTAATTATTCCTGACTAACAGGGATTTTCATAAATCTTCAAAAGTCAGAATATTAACCTGAATTGGTCGGCAACCGTACGCACTCTCTTTGAATCAAGAGAAATGTGTATGATACGAAAACTAAACATAAATTAAATCTTTATTTAGTGCTTTACAGCATTCACTCGCAGACCATTAAAATGAGTTATTCCATCTCTCTCTCTCTCTCTCTCTCTCTCTCTCTCTCTCTCTCTCTCTCTCAACGAAGCTAAAGGCGCACTGAAGCCATTTCTCTAAATTCAGTCAAAAATAGCTGAAGGGGAATGAAATATAATTTTTTAATATATGAATAATTTCACTTGATATAAAAGTTTCCAATAATTTTTATTTGTCGTTCATGCTCGATTTTTCTAAAGCCAAATTGAGATCAGAATCTATTATAAAAATGTTCACCTAAGTCATTCCGACTGGAATGGCTATCGATTTCTGCTAATTGGATTCACATAAAAAACAGAACATTCAAACTTGAAAAAAATGGATTATGACAGAGAAAGAAAAAGGTAAAAAAAATTTGAATGTTAGTTTTCCCATGAGGGCTCCAAACTGATGGTCGTTGTATCCAGGAAAACAACAAAGTTGGGTGATAAGTTAAATTCCTGATATCAATTGTGCAGAATCGAGGAATTCGTCTTATACCGGGTATGGAATATGGGCAAGAATAAACTTCAACGGTAGATGAAAACTAAATGTGAAAAGAAAAATATTATTAAAAATAAGGAAAGAATAAAACACAAACGGTATTTTCGGAAAAAAATAAAGTCTGATTGTAGGGTAAGTCAAATTAGGTAAATCATGTAGTAATGATGCAAAGTGTCTCAAACAGCACAACGAGCCAAGTAGACAATTCAAATTATGGCAGTGTATAGAAGCCATCCAGGCCAGAGTCTTTCAGAAAAGATTCTAAATTCAGAGAACAGGACAATTTTTCGAAATTAAGTAATAGACCCCCTTAATATAATGCCATGAAAACTAAAGTTGCAAAATACCTGGACGCTACAACGACAGAATACGAAGAAGACGACCTTAAAG
>NC_087209.1:42904504-42907004 GCF_015104395.2 Macrobrachium nipponense | reverse complement strand
GTCACTTTATCATCAATCATAGTGTCTATCGTTCTACTACTTCACCATACATTCAGATTCCTATCAATAATAAGTTTTTACTGTATCACTACCACACACACACACACACAGATGAGCGGATCAGTACATAGATAAATCAGTCAGCTGACAGGTATCAACCGAGTGGCTCATTAGATATATACAACACTGTAAATTATTAGATAGGTAGATAGATAGAAAAAATCATAAAAAAAAAAGTTTAAACTGAAGCAACTTTCAAAGAGAGAGAGAGAGAGAGAGAGAGAGAGAGAGAGAGAGAGAGAGAGAGAGAGAGAGAGGGGGGGGGGGGCAGGTGAGGGAAGGAAGAAGGAGTGGGGTGGAAGAAGGATAGGGGGGATTAAGGGAGAAGGTAAGCGGAGCTTTTTTATATTGTCGTGTTGTATCCATCTCTGGCTAATCGAGCTTTTGCCTCTTGGTGCAGGAATGAGTATCTTTATTCTTTACAATTAGTGATTCATGATACACTCATAGATTACGGCACTGGGTGTAATACACTATAGCAAAATCTCGTGCTGATTATCTGATACGAGTGTTCGTTACAGAGTTATTGCCCAGAAACGTGCTTGCACTCTCTGTGAAATCTCAATCTTCCAGGCATTTTTAAGAAAATACTATGCAACTTCATCAAAGATCGAACAGCAACAATCAAGTCACAAAATTACATAGGGAATCCATTCCCGTTACTAAGTGGAGTCCCACAAGGACCAGTACTCAGTCCAACATTATTCATATTCTATGCATCAGACGTGACTTCACCACCAGAGTACTGTACTGATGTCTGCTTTGCAGATGATATAACTCAAATAGTTTTACACCCAGAAAAACATACACGAAAAAGGGACCCAACTTTTAAAAGATAAGTCGCACAAAAAACAATGGACCAAATTGAAAGAATAAATCAATTTGAAAGGATGTGGAAGATAAAGGCAAATGAATCCATACTGACTTGCACAAATAAAGTCAAACCAACAACCAATGAATTTTACTAGGAGCACAAGAATACTAGGAATGCAATTCGGATAAAGAGGAATATCAAGACATGTGAGAGAAAGGCTCTCAGATCAGCAAGACCACAAAATACAAAACTAAAAAGGTTTAGGAATATGAACACAAATATCAAAATCCATTTCTACAAAATTATAATCAGACCAATAATGGAATATCCACCAATACCCTTGTTTTTAGCATCGACTTCAATATAAGTGCATTACAAAAATGACAAAATGAAATACTAGGTCTGCAGTGAGAAACAATCAAGAAGATGACGATCTGAATATAGAACAAATACACAACAAATGCAAAGTTGAATAAATTAATCAGATATTATACAGACTGGCAGCCAATATACGGAGTAAACTAATTTAAGACAATAATGAATTAGCAGAAGAATCGGAAGCAGAAGAGAGAAACTACCCAAACAACACAAACCACAGATGGTGGAGAAGAGTATCTTCCTATATTCATCGCGATGAACCTAAAAAATTATACTATTAAGAAATGTCTTGTGAAAAAGTAATATGTAGAATTTACTACGTAAATATAATGGAAAATCATTATAAATTAACATTAAGTTAAAATTAGGAATAGAACTTTTGTTAAACATAATTATACTACTAACAAATAAGATTTAGATATGTGGTCTGTACGATTCACCATGTTAATATAATGTAAAATCATTAGTGTAATACGATAATATGAAGGCCATAGTTAGTAAAATTGTACCTTTACCCAAATAAAATTATGGATAAAGCACACTTTACTTTACTCTTACTAGTACTTAACTTTCTAAACTATTTCCTATCGTGGTTAGCTAGCTAATTGCCTTCACTCTTCTTTCATCCATCTTACCTATCAGCAAAAAAAAAAAAAAGAAGTTTATTACTAAAAAATCATGCTGACTTTGCTTGATAGGATTCTTGAATGTGGAGATACATGCAGGAGGGAGAGGTATGGGACATGGATGGTAAAATCTTGGGGATCGAAGTATCTTTATTCTATCCTTTCTATAAAAAACCATAAGTAAATTCCCATGGATTCAGTTTTCGCCATTGATAATATTTTTGGCAATTTGTAAAAAAAAATAAAAAAAAAAAAAAAAAAATCTTACAGGAAGTTATCAATGATTGCAGTAACTGAATGCATGCTGGTAGCAGAGACGGAAGAAATGAAAATGATCTCAGCTTGGTGGCCTTCCACTACAGCAAAAGTATTTGATATTTATGAATCTACTTTTGGATCAAACTCTTAAGAAATTAGAAAAAGAAAGTTGCTTGCAAAAAGCTATTGACTATCAGCGGTATAAATAAATTCAATGGTGCAATTTCTATCAGTCTCTGTCACTATCTTTTTTTCATTCTCACAATACGTAATACGCAGATATAGGTCGAAGTAGAGGAAGTCCTATACATGAAATGTATAGGACTTCCTCATATTCAGTACAAAATATTACAATATCATATAC
>NC_087209.1:42886258-42904004 GCF_015104395.2 Macrobrachium nipponense | reverse complement strand
TAAAGTGAACATCATTAAAATGAAGACTATACTGTATAAATAAGTACAGTTTGTACTCTTGTTTAACTCATGCTCTTATCTTAAAATTAACTTCTTCCTCATGATGCTAATTATTGCACTGCTAAATTGATGATGCTACTTAGCAGCATTTCAAAAATTATAATGTAAACTTCTCCCATTAAACTTCATTCTCCTTGGAGTTTTGTCTAAATAATATAAAACAGTTAGATTTTTGCCATTGCTTCATATTTTTAACTTTTGTGTCTTAAACTTTGAGCATCACTTGTTTTTTTTTTTTTTGTGAGTTGAAGTGTGTGTATATATATATATATATATATATATATATATATATATATATATATATATATATATCTATATATATATATATATATATATATATATATATATATATATATATAATAAGGAGATGCAGAAATCTTTCCATATAAAACTGGAATCACCCTCATTCAAACTTGCAATGCACTTCAGTTCTTTTGTATGCATTCCATAGTTCTTTTATACTACTCAACACAATTTACCCTCTTCCATTCCCTGTCTCTACTCTTACTTCGTCCAGAAAGTCCTTTAACTGCAGACATGTAAAATAAAGTGCCCTTTTATCCTATTATTATCATTATTACCATTATTTTAGAAGGAGACCCTCTTTGAGGAAAATTTTCTTTAAAACGAATGGCATCCTGGAAAATCGTTGAGCTTATATCCAGCCTCTCAAGTTGAAGTATAAGTTTCTTCGTTTTATCATTATTATTATTGTTATTATTATTATTATTATTATTATTATTATATTATTATTATTATTATTATTATTATTATTATTATTATTATTATTATTATTATCTCTATCTCTGTGCTCAATCACATAATTTGATGATTTTAGTTTAGTTTAGTGCGCCCTTATTATTTAATAACGTATTATCAATTGAGGCCGTTTTTATATTTGTATGTCAACTCTATCAGTACAATATTCATACTGTTACATTTCATATAATTATACTGATAAGTGACCTTGATGAAGGGAAACTTTATAGATTCCCGAAATCTCGGCTGTACATACTACATATAGATCAATGAAATAATGTCTGCAATGTTAGTACTACCTCAGGTTATCCTCTTTCTCTCATATATATATATATATATTATATATATATATATATATATATATATATATATATATATACATATATATATATATATATATATATATATATATATATATATATATATATATATATATATCTATATATATATATATATATATATATAATATGTGTGCTTAAAAAATCACAGTAGATGCACGTGACTTCATAAATAAGCGAATACCACGGGAAATGATAGTCAGGAATCCAAGCGCTTTCGTCTTTATTCAGACATCGTCAAGGAGCTACTAAAGTACAATCACCATCAAAATGTTAAATTCTCTGTTTTTTCTGGGATGTTTCCTAAGGGCTTTACGTGTCTGTAGCCCGCAGTTTATTGACGCTGAAATTAAAACTATTTATGATATTGCATTGAAACTTAAATACCCAAGGACTTTTGTAGATGTGGCATGGAAAAGAGCTAGAAAAACATTTTATTCAACTAATGACAAAACTTGAATTTAGTAAGCATAACATTCTAAAATTACCTTATGATGAAAGGTTTTTAGATATTCCTAGAATTTTAAAGATTTTTAACATAAATGTTGTTTTCAGTATATTAATGTCAAGAGTTTAGTAATCAAAAATTCTCCTAAAGATCTTCCAGGCTGCATATATGAAATTCCTTGCAAAAAGTGTGATAAAATCTATTACGGACAGACTGGCAAATCTCTTTCACAGCGTCTTAAGCAACATCAATATTCTGTGAGAACTGGGCAAATATCGAATGCATTATTTGTACATATGAGAGATTTAGACCATCCTATTAACTGAGTCAAGCAAGAGCCTTAGTCCCATGTAATGACACAGTTAAAAGGAATATCATTGAATCTTGTTTTATCAAGTCAAATAATAGAAATGTTCTAAATTTAAGTCTTGGTTTATTTAAACTTGATGCTTTCATAATGAAAAAAGTTGTAGATAAATATAAGCAACAAAATTAATATATTCAGTTTTTACATGTTTTGGACTGTAAAGATACTTTGTAATTTCGGTTAGGGTCAGAATCTGTTTAAGTTTGTGACCGTGTGATATCCGATAATCCTGGATTATCCCTTTTAATTTTTACCCTTTTGTTATAATTAACCATCTGGTATTCCTGATCTTGTTTGTACCTGAGGCCTTCCTCTCCGATTGTACTTTAGTAGCTCATTGACGATGTCTGAATAAAGACGAAAGCGCTTGGATTCCTGACTATCATTTCCCGTGGTATTCGCTTCTTATATATATATATATGTATATATATATATATATATATATATATATATATATATATGTGTGTGTGTGTGTGTGTGTGTGTGTGTGTGTGTGTGTGTGGTGTATGTGTGTGTGTATATATATATATTCTGGTTTACACGATTGCCTTGAGGTCCTGAGTGACTGCTATTTTTATCGGATAAATTGATATCGAACTTTCTGTTTAATGCTGAAATTATCATTGATTTTCATATATTCCCCCGCCCGTTTATAAAACTATAAATATATCATGAGAAATTGGCAAATCGCATTAAAGCCTTCTCTGTCTTTCTAGTTGAGCTGAACAGCCTACTTCTCTTAACAATTGACGACCAGCACCTGGCACATCCTCAGCAGATTTGTTTGGGAAGTATTGAAAAGTTCTTGCTATTTCATTCATAGTTTACAATGCTGTGTCAACATGATTTGCAATTCACACACCTTACAAGTAACCTTCTCAGACAAGAAGAAGTCTCCGAGACTTAGTTTGTCAAACACACCTTGTGGCCCATTTACATTGTATAGATGTAAGATTTGTTTGATTGTTCTTTCTCCTTCGTTAAGGATATCATCCTGTCTCTATTGTTTTAATTTCTGTAAGAAGGGCTACCGTCTCCCATCTTCTTTGTGCAGGATATTTATTCCTGCAAGTATTTGTCGCCCTTTAACCTAAACAAATATGATAAAAAAAAACAAAAAACGTTGAATAACCCTTTCCCACGTTTTTTGCATAAAATTCAACGTTTTTTTCCCCATAACTCAGTTTAAGAAAAACCTTGAAACTCTCCTAACTCAGCAAACTTGACTTCCTGCAATTCATCCAGATCCTCTGAGTGGCAGTGAGCTATGTTGACCGTTCTTTTAGAAGTTAAATTGATGTAATTAGGTCATTTGTAATAATACATCTATCTTATCTTGTTCAAATTTATACAATCTCACTTATTAGGAACGAAAAAACGAAAAAATGGGAAATTTACCTGAAATGCCGATAAAGGTTCTTTTGATCCTCTTCGGACATTTGTGTGTACACCAATAGGTTTCACTTACTTTTACCAAGCGTCAAACGATTATATAATCATAATTGTACTACATTATCTGTTCCAGTTAACATTTAAAATCCTTTGTGAGAGGAGTTATCATAGGTCATTAGATGAAAGCCTGTGAAGAATTTGTTTCACTTTTGAATCAGGAACTTAAGTGGTTTAAGTTATAATGCTCGATGACAAAGAATCATCGCTGAAGAGGTCCTTTTACAATCGTCTGATATTGAATGGAAAAGAATCTGATGGTAGTTGAAATAACAAAATAATACGACTGCTTCAAAGTGAAGTTAATCTCAGAAGAAGCGGAAAACAAAACTGAGTAGAGCCTTATAGACTTATGGCCGTATTTTTAAACTGACATCTTCGACGAAGATGCTGTTCGTGGGTAAAATGGTATCATTGTGCCGAAAGCAGGTCTTCCCTGCGAAGACGAAGGTGACCAAAAGGTGAAAATTTTTTGAAATATCCTCCACGAAGTAATTTCACGAGCAGGCTCTTGCCTCAAACCGTTAGTTTGTGAATTGTGCATTTTGCAGATGACGTTGGAATGAATTTTCAACAGCCACTCAAGGTTTCCCAAACAAAATCTGCTAAGTGTGTAGCAGGAGCCATATTACATTTAAAAAAAAAGTTTCCTTTGTGAAAATAATGGAAGCTTTTCCTTTATTGATTTTTCCTCATAATTAGAAATTGGGTGAGACTGACGATCAGTGCTACGGCAGTATGAGTCTTGTTCTCTATATCCCATTTAAATTCGATGGTTTGATAACAGGCAGCTTAATAATTTTCTTATGGCATAAATATATAGTTCATTACACAATTGTTTCGTCTGTATTTTGGTGCCATTTCCTGCTTTTTCAATAATGGTAAGGTAGCCAGACCCAAACACAGACAAAATTGGTCTTATGCCAGAAATCAGAATAAAATCCTTACTGAATGCCAAGTCTCTTATAAGCAGGTGAAGAACTGCTTTTCCCAAGTAAGACTCAAATTACTTTCCATATGGATTTACCAATTTACACAATTTAATATACATCAGTGTATCACGTCACGTTTTAAATTGAATTTGTTTGACGTAGCAATTCTAGGTCTCTAACCCTAACAAAGGAGAAGAAGGCATAAATTCACATCATAATAAAAGTAAAGTCTTTAGTAAGTAGTCACATCTGCCATTGTTGAAATCTTAACGTTATCATCATGAAGATACGCTTCCAACAATCATTAAAGATAAAAGCCAAGCTGTTCTAATTTCTTTATGATATTCCTTTTCAAAATTAAAGCTACCGTCATGCTTCCCAAACAAAGCTGCTATCTGAAAAGAAAACTGATAAAGATAACGGTGTTTCAAATCTCAGGTTTTTCTGTTTCGTGAAGTTATTTTTTCAACGTAACAGTTCTATTCTTTCTCATTTAAACAATTAATTATTTTTAGTTTTTATGCGCCATTATTTACAAGTGAATGGAATTATATAAAATAGTACGCAAAAAATGTCTAATTTGGCAGAAATTTGCCGAACATCTCTATATCAATATAGGTAGATATGTCTGAAGTATTAAAGATTTATGATGATCAAATTACTCTGAGCTTGAAAAAAAAAATTAAAGGTTATTTTGGTGTGGTTGATGCTTAAAGGGCTTATCTTTGATTATTGGCCATATATCATGAATGAAATAGTTTCCTTTTCATGGACAAAAATATTTTATAATGTATTGTGTTATAGACAAAAAGCATTGTTTTTGTGCATACCAAATATATATATATATTGTATTTTACAACATATGTAATGTTTTGTCAATGCAGAATGATATGAAATATATTATACACTCGATGTAAGTTGTGTATATCAGTTTGCTAAAAAAAAAAAAGCATGTATGCGTTATTGTAATTACTAATCATAGCTTCAACTTTAACGAAAAAAATATTTGATAGTAACTTGACCAAGAAACTAAGGCAATGAACTTAGTATTTGGTATCAATATTTCTCTCAATCTCTAAAAGACTTAGTCGGTTATATGGAACACACTGACAGCTCCGGAATCATCCAGTTAGTCTTTCGCAAATCCTAAAGTATCTTCATCTGAAGAGATTGATCCAGTTGTTTTTGCACTTTCACAACTCTTAGTGTTTAGGGAGATGAATACTCTAAATGTGACCTTCTCAGTGGGCGTTTTAGGTGCGATTGCAGTTTGGTCAATAATTTGTAGGTAAACATTCTAATCGTGGGGAATTATGTAATCGTAAGGTGCTGTAAGCTGTTGTGAATATGAACATCCTCAAAAGATATTCCCACAAAAATAAACTGAATTTTTAGTTATGATTAATGAAATGTATATGGGATTTTGATAAGAATACGTCTCAGCAAATATGAAATATACATATTATTTCTTATAATACAGTTAATTTTAACTTGTGCTCAACTAGAATTCCGTAGTAAAAGAAGAGTTAATTAAAAGGGTAAACTTCAGGCCGTTAATCTACAAACATTAATCAGAGCTCCTTTACCTAATGAATAAAGACACAGCACGAAAAGCCAGCTTTCTGGTGTTATTTGATATCATATCGTAAGTCGGATTCGATGCGGGAGTAATTAAATGGCATTTTCAGATCATACAATTTTTGGTTCATAAAGGTATCTATCCCTCATTTTCTTTTACTTAATGTTTCATAACTTTGAGAAGCTCAAAGAGATTGAATGAATTTGAGCAAACAGTACTCGTAGATTATTATTTCTTTATTTGGCTTTAATATCCACTCGAGCAACTGAATGTACAAAGGCAACTGACGGGTAAATTTCCTTTTCAATTTAGTTTTCGATAAGCATCAAAGTTATATGTATATAAACATACTTTCTATGATGTTCATATAATTATAATTACTCAAGAATAGTTCACAACCATTTCTCCATTTCAAATATTGTCTTAATGAAAATAAGGAATAAAATCTTTAAACTGGTTACGATCCCGTTTTTTTATCCTCAAATAGCGATTTTTTTCTCTCTCTCTAGACCAAAACGAAAACTATGTTTTTTGTTGCTACAAAAATTTATATATCAAGCCAATGAGGGTGATTGTTACACTTCGAACAATGCTTCTTTAACGACTAAGAAAAGGGCATAAAATGTTTTGGTTCTTTGAAAAATAAAGCCAACAAAGAAAATTCTTTTGTTACAAAACTAAACATAAAATATGTTAATAAAAAAGTGGACTTACGATAATATCCCAATATATGCAAACCAACTACTTTGTACTTGGAGCCCATTTTCAATTCCTTCCTGCCCTATATTTTCTCAAGAAAAATTTTCTGGCCTTCCTAATATATAAATTATTAAATAAAAAGTAATAGTTTACCCTTAAAACAAACCTAAAGATAATAAATATTAATCATATAAAAATTCCAAGAGGTTAATAACTAAAAAAATTCACTTGAAACCATTCATAGTACTCGGTTAATCGATTTTGCTCATGAGGTTATATATATATATATATAGATATATATATATATATATATATATATATATATATATATATATATATATATATATATATATATATATATATATATATATATATATATATACTATATATATGTGTGTGTGTGTGTGTGTGTGTGTGTGTGTGTGTGTGTGTGAGTGTGTGTGTATGTATAGATTTATTAATTATTCTATAATCTATAATAATATTATACAAATAGTATCAGAAGTAAAAGCTTCATATATTTGTATAGTTATAGGGATTTCAGATACTTTGATTGAATTACTACTCCTACTCAATCTCTCTCTCTCTCTCTCATCTCTCTCTCTCTCTCTCTCGTCCAACACACACAAGCTTGCGTGGGGGACCATTAATTGGATATAGTTGTTTAACATTCTCTCTCTCATACAACGAACTGCTGTAAACGGGAAGCGAAAAATTAACGCATTTTCTACAAATATAACGTTATTGAAAATAAATATCATAGTTACTCCTACAAGAGGGCATCAATACTGGAACTCATGGTATCATTGGCATTCATCACGCCACCCCCCCCCCCCCCCCCATATCTCTTCGTCCATCCTCACCTTTCACCGCCTGTCAACGTCTGGTCGGGCCCCTTAGGTCAATTTCTGTCATACTCGTAGTTGAGTTTACACTAGGCTCACCGAACGCTGCATACATAAGACTCATCACCAACACCTTCCCAATTCTTATTATCCCCACCTACTGGACTGCTCATCAAAACTCAAGTCGCACCACCAACTCATGAAGCCATCAAGCCAAGTTGATGGCTGAAGCCTGCCACTCCACCGACGTGCTTCGTACATGGCTAAAATACCGTACCGTAATTTTTGTACCGTATCCTCATAATTTTTCCGTACCGTACGATAAAGATAACAGACTGTAATTCTATACCTTTATCGTACTATAAGCTAACTCTATCTACATCAGTAAATTAGTAAAGGGGGCTTTATATGTCACATATTCATCAGTTGCAATGATAATAATGATGATAGTATTAACAGTATGATAATTCCTCCTAACCTAAGTCAATGCCACTTAAAAACATTTCCCAGTATTATGATTCTTTGCATAATGATAATATTGTTCAAACCATGTCCTCCTCTTTTAAGGATCTTATTAATAAAAACAAAGTAAGGTACGGTACGGAATTTGCCTATTTTTTTCCGTACCTGAACTGTACCGTACCGTACTTTGGTAAATTATCGTACCGTAATTCCGTACCGTACACTTAGTCTAAATATCAATCGTACTGTACCGTACTAGTACCGTACCGTGCCGTAATGCCAGCCTTGCCCTCAGCTGTCATCCAGTGCTCTATTTTACTGTATTGCTATGGACTGGAAGAAGAGATCCGTTTTTTTTTTAAGTATTATCAGCATTGTCCATGTTTTGTGGACTGCAAAATTAAAATCATAGTAAAGCTGAGATGTACTTGACGCTGTAGTGAAGAAGTTAGGGGAAGAGATGTTTTGATTAATGTCAAAATTACCGAGAATAAAAAAAAAAAAAAAAAATCTACCCGCGAGAACCAGAAAAAACGAATGGAATTAAACATATCAGGAGCTGGAATAGATGATTTTATATGTTTCCTAAGCCATGGCGCTAGGCTTTGCTACATTTCTTGCGAGACGACAATATTCGAGAATCAGCTTCATAATCGAAAATGATAAAGGCAACATTAAGAAGTTGCCGTTTAGTGCAATGATTAATTTACGTATTTTTCATTGTCTATCTATTATCTTAATGAGGTCATGACATGTTGAGATAAAAATTGCTTTTATAAGAAATATTTCGATGTTATAAATTAATCATCTTTTTGGCAGTATATGATCTTTATTTCCTTTAATGAAAAGTTATCACTTAATTCTGCAGTCATAAAACTTGTCGTTGCCATGATATTTCATCTTCATTATTGAAGTATTTTTCGAAATAGCCCGTTCTCCAGAAAGCTCTTTGAAGATACTTCAGATCTTCCTCTGTTCCTTTGACAATTTCCTCTTTTTCTTATCACAATTGTGCATTTGACCATACATTTGAGCTACAACAACGGCAGCACAGGCAAATTCTTCGTCGTCACTGCTCGTCATGGCTGTCAGGACTCGGGAAGTTACTGCTGCTGGTCGCAGCACTCACATATAGTGTAGAGGCCATATGCGTTGCACAGCACGATACGTTCACCCAGCTCTGTGCAGCATATGCTGGCAGAGGTGACTTATGAAGCTCGCAGTGAAGCCTAGTGTAAACTCCCCTTTAGTCACGTATCAGTCGGATGATTAGTCTAAACGTGCTAATATCCCTTCCATGCCTTTTGAGATGTATTTACTTGGGAGTTTCGTATGATGGTAGTAACGAATGTACTAGGAAGTTGTTACCAAATATAATTGGTTTCATACGCAAGATATATATAAAATAAGTATCATAGTTCATGTTCTTCTCTCTCTCTCTCTCTCTCTCTCTCTCTCTCTCTCTCTCTCTCTCTCTCTCTCTCCCTCCTTTGCGATAGGGTAAACAGGAATCATTGAAATTACGCCAGACCTTTATGCAGATACACCATTTCGAAATACTCTCGCAAATCAATGGTATTTGTTGATACTTCTTTTACAATCTTTTTACAACCGTAACTATCGTTTGTCATAAATTAACTGCCAATTACTTACCTCCGTTTCAGTGATTCTGTCATAGTCTGGGTAATTTTTGAAATCTTATTCAGTCAGTCTGGCCAAGCTTTTTTTTTTTTTTGTTTTTTTTTCTGGGGGTGGGGGCAAGAGCTCAATTGATAGATACGCCACCATTTTTATTATTTGCCGTCTTTGTAAAGAGATAAAATCCTTAACGATAATTATTTTGAATGCTACTTGTTTGCCTTTTAAGTTGAGTAGTTTTGCAAGGGTAATTATTTTTTTAGCATGTATCTATTTTAGCATGTATCCCCATATTTTTTTTAAAAAATTACATAATGCCAACTGGGTAAATTTTTCGTCCAATCTGTTGGAACGCTGACCACTAATCAGTATACTTAAAAATTCTGAACAATTTAAAGAACGTATTTTTACCCCAGGACTCTGACTTATTCATGACTAGTTTTGATGTCGAGTCACTATTTACCAACGTACCTGTAAGAGAGACCATAAACATTATTCTTGATAAGCTATTCCCTGAACCTGAGTTTGTTTACTGTAATTTTAGTTATTCGAATTTTAAAGCTCTTTTAGAACTGGCATTGCTGGACACGGCATTTGTTTTTAATGGACAACTTTTTAAACAAATTGAGGGGATGGCCATGGGTCTCCTCTTGGTCCTACCTTTGCGAACATATTCATGTGCTCCCTGAAGGAGCGCATTTTGGACGAATGCCTCCTGGCCTTCCGCCCTTTGTTTTACTCACGCTACGTGGACAACACCTTTATCTTGTTCAAGCATGAATTCGACGCTGACAGGTTCCTAGATTTTGCTAATAATTACCATACTAATATAAATTTTACAATGGAAAAAGAACATAATTCAAAATTATCCTTCCTGAGATATTTTGGTCTCCAAAAAAGAAAAATGATTGTTTTACTACTTCAATTTTTAGAAAGAAACATTTACTGGCCTCGGTTCAACTTCTATAGTTTCTGTTTTCTCAATTTCAAACTTAGCTCGATATATACCTTACTCTATTGTGCTCTGTCTCTTACCTCTACCCCTGGTCTCTCTTCCACAATGAAATTACTTTTCTCCTCCAGTACTTCTCTTATAATTGCTTTCCTTCTAAGATCTTTTATAGAATTTTAAAACAAACTACTACTTAATAAAAGGGTTTCTGAAGAGCTCCCTCTTTATGACAGTTTTGGAAAAGAGTTTACCAAGATTTATGCACCGACATTTGGAGCCATAAATCTTAAAGCTTATACCCAAGAATCCTATGACCATTGGCTCGCTCTTCAAGTTTAAAGATCGGCTCTGCCCTTTGATGACGTCGGGTGTCGTTTATGAATACACTTGTCCCAGATGTAATTTGGGAAAATATGTGGGATCTACCCGGCGTCTTCTCAGGGTCAGGGACGATTCCCATCGGTGGCCTTAAGTTCTATAGAACTGGGTGTAATAAGTTATCTAACCCAGAAAATTTTTATATAAGGAAGCACACTATTAAATGTAAAGCTACAGTCAAATAGGAAGATTTAAAATTATTGGCCAAACAAGGGAACCCAAACGAACTGTTGATTTTGGAAACTCTGAACATCAACTTACGGGTTCCAACCTTAAACAATCATTCCTCTGCTGCCCCCTTGTTTTTAGCCTGATTATTCTGTCATTCCTATTGCCTCTTGACTTGTTAATTTTAGTGTGTTTTTATCTTTGATACTGAGAGGTTGGTTAAGTGTTGAGCTGTTTTTGGCTGTGGTTTTGTGTATATATGACTTTTTACTTTTTATTTATATTTGTTACTTTTATGTTTATGTAATTTAGCTGAAATTTTTTAATAAGTTCTCGTCATTTGTAAGTTGTTTGATACTTCCGGTCTGTTTAATCAAGTGTGCATGTAATTTAAGTGTGATAGTTATAATTTTCGGTTAAACTGTTTTAACTTTTCAACTATTGGATATGGTAATCACCTCTTATTTTATGTTAACATATTGTACTTTAATTTGCAGAAATATCCCTGGAGATATGGCGATGTTGTCACGAAACGTAGGATTAAAGCATAATGAGAATCTCTTCGTGTTCCTGCCTTTAATCTTCTTTATTGTGTGAATAAACGCCCTGTACGTCTGACCTGTGATATATATATATATATATATATATATATATATATATATATATATATATATATATATATATATATATGTGTGTGTGTGTGTGTGTGTGTGTGTGTGTGTGTGTAGTTTGTATAATATATGTAGTAATTAATTTTGTATGTGTGTGTTGTACATGCATATTTAAAGATATAAAGGCTTAACCTCTCAGATCAAAAGTTTAATAAAAACTAGGGCTGCAAATGGTATAGATTTTGTTTAGGCCTTTTAATAGATATTGTTTTCCATATTTCCATTTAACGCTGTAGTCTATCAAAGTCTGCACACCTTTTTCTTTAATTTCTCGAGTCTCACCCTCGGAAAGTTCTCCTTCACAAATGAAGCATTTCTTTAATGAAGACATTTTTCCATAATATAGCAATCACTGATAGGCTATGGGTCTGTTTTCATAGTCCTGAAACAAAAGAACTAACAGTTACTTAGAAACTTGAAGCATTATTTAATATTGCATGCAAGAAAAATAACCACATGCTAGGATATTTTATGACGATTATTTTATGTATCAGTAAACCTTCAGCTAAATTGAGTCCTAAGCAAGATATTTGCAAAAAACTGTTTTACGCCGCCATTTTTCCGAGATGGCGGCCAAATCCGGGCGGTAGGAGGGGTGCAAAATTAAAATGTTATTAAGTACCCTATTACAAAAATAATAGCAATCTTAGTTGAATGTAACTGTGCATTTCCCTTAAATCCTTCCTTTCTTTCTCGTTTTTCTGTTTTTCCCTTTCTTACTTTCGGTTGGATGGCACCGCCCAGTCTTGTCAGATGTCAGTTAATTTTAGAGTAAATGATAAGCCTCATGGATCGCATAATTAAAAAGCCTTAAGTAATCTTTCATTTGAATAGCAATCATTACTACTAACTAGTATGAGAGTTTGCGAGAGATATGAACCTTTATCTTTAGCAGTACACAACTGTAAGTACTTTATTTTAGTATTTTAATTTTTACACCCTTTATTTATTATTATTCCTAAGAAAAGCTCAAACGGACAGAGTGATAACAAGAACTTTTACAAATTCATTCATTGCTCGGAGCAGAGTCATAGTATACAGGGTCTGCTCACGAGGCGGTACTAAAACCTATCCCCACCCCTTGTGAAACGTCATCAGTTACAAAAGGACCATATCTTTATGAAACTATTTTTACGATAACATTTTCATATAACTATTTTTGTGATGGCGTTTTTTTTATATAAATTTTCCTCTTATTGCATGTTGCCGTATACTACGTTAAAGTACCAAGAATGCTCTTTCAAATTATATATGGCGCATTACAATTACGATTACTTTCAAAACCACAAGCGCGCACAGAAAAAATTATCTACACACACAAAAATGTGCAATTACTCCATCCGTCAACCTACATACATTCACGTTTCGTAGCGTATCTGACTAAGGGATGATGATAGACAGAAACTGAAAAATGAAATAGAAAGCTGATAAAATTTACTATAATATGCACAAATAAAATTGATAGGTGTTCTCCGAAATTTTCGAGGAATTGTAGGTCAAAGACGGACCAAATTTTTTAATTTTATGTAAATATTTACCAAAGTTTTCTTTACATAATTTTTCATCTTATTACATTTTGCCATATACCATGTAAAATTACGAAGAATATCCTTTCAATTGGTATATGGCGCATTACATTACAATTATTTTCAAACCTATAATCGCGCAGAGAATAAATTATCTTCGCACGCAAAAATTATAAAGAATTAGGCGTTCGTGGGTGATCTGAAATGTAGCCACGCCCCTTGTGAAGCATCATCAGATACATCCAGCCAGACTGGCGAATACCTTTTTTTTACTTTTTTCGAAAATATTATGATCGTTTGAGGCATGCATAATTAATACCTTTATGCATACAGTTTGTGTTACATGTAAAGTTATGTGTTCGGAGTATATTTATGTGATATGAAGTGCTAATGATAATTTGCTGGAAATGTGTTCCTTGTATCATTTTCTTCATCATTTATTCCTTTGATACCTTATATCGTATATGATGTAATTCTTATACTTTTGATATTGTTTTCTTTTTTGTGGCCAAGTCGTGCAAATGTAACTGCTATTTTTACACTGCCTGTATCCACATTTTCTTTGTATTTATTGCATAACAATAAGTATTCATAATAAGATTTGGAAAATATAATTAATCTATCATTCTAACCTTTAGCATAAAATAGTTGCTTTTAAAAGTGAAGTATGAACACAGTGCCAGAAACTAAATACATTTCTTAAGAATTATTTAAAATCTTGATAATATTACTACCTGAAGAGAGAGAGAGAGAGGGAGAGAGAGAGGAGAGAGAGAGAGAGAGAGAGAGAGAAGAGAGAGTGTTCAGGTGTTATAAAAAATGGACTTGAAGAGAATACAGCAAACAGTATATAGGTAAGTAAAATAAATAAGTAAAGAATAAACATATGAGAGAGCTAGAGTAGTTATGTGTGTTCAAACTGGTATATTTTGTGCAATAAAACAACGGCTTGGTGACTAAATGAGAGAATGGGTATTTAAAAAATCAAATATGTGACCTCTCTACAGATTTTATCATCAAAATTTATGAAAACACCATGTGATTTGGATTAAATGTATAAAAACTAAGGGTTTTTTAAGTAATTCAGTGGAGAAGCACGGGCAGTGTTACTCTTGTGACGTCACAGTATTAGCTCCGCCCCCACTGCCAAGACCCTGTATACTTTGAATGGGTATTAAAAAACATCAAGCATGTGGCCTCTTAACAGATTTTATCAAGATTTTATCAAAAAACATACGATATGGATTAAATGTATAAAAACTAAAGGTTCTTTAAGTAGTTCAATGGGAGAAGCCCGGGCAATGTTACTCTTATGACGTCATAGTATTAGCTCCGCCACCACTGTCGAGTTGAGCAGACCCTATATACTTTGACTCTGGCTTGGAGAAGGCTTGTTGCCACTAGCGCAAATATTTTACCTGTATTCTCATTGGCGTATGTTAACTGTGAGACAATGTGTCTTCTAGTAGTTAGGCATTAGCTAGGAAAGTGCAGTGATTACAATTGTAAATTGTTAACTTAACGGGAAAGTATTAAATTCACGCCGAAACTTACGATATTCATGTAGGCTGGTAAGTCCATTCTGGCAACCCCTCTGTATAGCTATGGCCCTCTGAATAACCAACATCTACTTAAACTCTTTTGAATTCTTTTACAAACTTTAACTTGTTAGTAAATTGGTAGAATAGCTTGATTCACGTATCATCGTAATATTAATGCATATAAGAAGTCGATGTGAATAAATAATAACAACATCAATGGCGAAACTGTGTTTGCAATCCATATTCAACGGATAATTGGTACCTTCCCTCTCACCACTCCAAACGCTCTTACTACTGTCTACTTGCTTCGATAGACAGACAACTTTTTTTTACAATTCCTAAGCATTAAACCCCATTCACTTTCACGCAGAGCATTCCGCAACACGAACAACTTAATCATAAACGTATTCTCCATATGGGAAGACATTCTTGAATACCCTTTATGAGAGCAGAATAATATTTACTTATTATATCATGTAGCATAAGATTTGTTTTTATTTACTGTAAGTGTTACATAAATCTTCTGTTTTACAACAAACCCATATATTGTTTGATCTACGAAATCAAACTGCATTACTTATACCTGAGCTACGGGGAGGGAAAATTTTACATTTTTACATTAAACTTTAATGCATAATTTTTTTTTATTCTTTGAAACTGACACATATTATTAAGATTTCCCTTATTTTTATACTGATCCCTTTTATTTTTATACTGATCCCATTTACAATTCAAAACTTCCACACTCATTAGCGCAGTTTCATTTTCATACCATTACCAAGTTTCTTTTCTTTATTACTTAGATTAACTTTCTTTTGCGGTTCCCGCACCCATTCATTGCGAACACCCACTTATCAACTTGTGCAATAGCCGGTTTTTTCCCGTGAATAAGTCACTAATGCTTGCACTTTGATTTTGCGGCCTCCTGCGCACATTTATTATACTTAACTATTACGTAACCGCTGCACAAAAATTGGTACCAGCCCTTGTGCATGTTACCCCATATTTTCGAACACCTACTTACCAACATGTGCAATGGCCGGTTTTGTCCGTGCACAAGTCCTCGTTCCCCGCCAACATAATCAAAGTTCCTGAGGGACCCACAAACTATTTCCTTTCAGGAACATCAACAATCCTGTGGTTTATGAACGTAATCTACACACTACCATTGCCACTAACTGTTCACTGAACATCCATCCACACTCGATGAACACTAATTGTCATGAGGAATTACCATACCATTCAATATGTAAGTGCCACATTCATTAGCCTTTCAGTCCTTGGTTTTTCCAAACCATTCACAGATATCTGGCCCAATGCCACGAGTATTACTTTGAATAATAAACCTTCATCCCACGGGCCCAGCAAGCAGCTTTTATTCTCTTTCCTATCCCCAGCCTTGACAACCCCCCCAGTTTTGCAAATTGAGGACTCTTTTTGGGCCTTCTTCACTATTCTCCTTACTTGGTGGTTCCACAGATTCGTAATCTGCTATATCCTGGCCTTGCTCTCACAGTGCCACATCCGTTTTACTGCACACCATCTTACTCAAAACCAGTGCCATTGGGGGCACTCACTATTCTGCGTAGAGGACTACTACTCAACACTACACCTCTCTCACACAACCATAGCCTCTTATTCTGAATTCATACCGTCCATGGCCTTTCTAGTACTTGGACAGGGTCTGGCCTCAGAGGAAAATCCTTGATCACTTGGATCGAACGCCTAAGTGACTATAGCTCAAAGGGATCAAGATGCCAGGGAGGTGAGGGTGAAAGAGCAGAGAAGATGAAGAAGCTGGAAAGAGCAAAGAGAGATGCCCAGAGAAGGAGAGGGAAAGAGCAGAGAGGAGAGAAGACCAGGGAGAGGAGATGGCTCTTGAACAAGCTCGAAACGACAGTGCCATGGCACTCGCCCAACATAGCGCCGATCACCCCCTCTCCAGAAAAGCTTCAGTCCACTCTAAGCAGCATGAGCGTGCTCATCCAGAAAAACACATTCTCTTTGTGATCGAGCCATGCTTCCTGTTCAGTTTTCTGACCACCGAAACTGAACCGGAAGCATGGCTTGATCACATAGAGAATGTGTTTGCCTACTATGCCCCCCACTGCAATCGAGATATCGGTAATCCTTAACAAGCATATGAAGGGCAAGGGTATGATATCTCTGCTGACTGACTACTGCTGAACAAGGAGATCTTAAAGCTGTCAGAAGAGCGGTCAACAAAGTTTATGAAATTACTCCTGAACGCTGGAGACAATGCTGGTGTAGCCTACCCAAAGAAGCTGGATGGTCCTGGACGGACAGGATGTATCACAAAGGGAAAAATTTAAACTTTTGGTTGGATTCCCTCGAAGTCAAAAAACCTGCGGATATTTCTGAGCGTGTGCAATTGGAGGATTTCTAATATTATGCTTCGAGCACACTTGCCACTTATATACATGAGAAGTGTCCCACTACCATTGCTGAATGCTGCCATTTTGGCAGATGATTGGGAAATGCATCACCCCCAACTCAGCTCTCTTAGCAAGAAAATCAAACCTCAAAGTTCTATGTCCTCAACAGCCCAGACCAGAAATGGGCCCACCTTTAAGCCCATTACTTTTGCAACTTCTGCAAACAAACTAGAGAAAACCATTGAGCATTGTCACAACAACCACACAACAACCAACACACTGTGGCAACTGCTACCCCTATGAGGTCGGGTGATGCAATGCCTCCCGGGCCAGCATCAGGCCTGCTCCAGAACACTGCCATCCAGAAACTACAGCTGGAGCTATTGTACTGTTTAAGGCGTACATTCTGCCTTATGGACGAAGTGCCCAAGCCACGACTACTACACCTGCCATTGATTTAGTGTTAGTCACATGCTCAACTTAGGCCCTTCAGCCGAAGGTCTTATTACTGTGGCACCTCCATCAGGTAACTACCATG
>NC_087209.1:42876258-42881258 GCF_015104395.2 Macrobrachium nipponense | reverse complement strand
GTGATAAGACATCTCTTGACCGTGCAATTACTGAACTGTCAATCCAATTAATTCGGTGGTTGTTTTCACTTAAATGAATAAATAATGCATTAGATTTTTGCCCAGTTTTTACAGAGTTATTTTATGCTGGCTTAGGCCTTACTTTCCTAAGCCCTTGCTCGACTGTCCGAGGTAGAATGAGGGACAATCCATACATGGAATTTTATATATTATGTTGTTGCTTTCTCTGGGGCCATTTTTTATTAACATTCTTTTTAGTGTGTTATTATAGGAAGAAACAAGGTTGACATTAAAAGCTTTTAACAATGGTTTAATGGTTTCAAATCCGTTAAAATAAGGCAAACTGAGAATGTTCTTAGAATTTTCTTTCTGTGTGTTGTTTTCAGTATAAACTTTTTGTGGGCTTTATTATAACAAATGTCTAATATATGTGAAGGATAGCATGTATGGATTGTCCCTCATTCTACCTCGGACAGTCGAGCAAGGGCTTAGAAGTAAGGCTAAGCCAGCATAAATACTCTGTAAAAACTGGGCAAAATCTAATGCATTATTTATTCATTTAAGTGAAAACAACCACCGAATTAATTGGATTGACAGTTCAGTAATTGCCACGGTCAAGAGATGTCTTATCACGAAATCTTTTAGAATCTGCTTTAATACAACTTACTTTTCATTGTAATTTCAATGTTAGTCGTGGCCTTTTTCATTTAGACCCTTGTATCTGTAACATGTTTAAGAATGACCTCAAATATATAATTACTGACTTTAAATAAATCAGTTGCCTTAGAGTTATTAAAAAATTTTTATTGTAATGTATGGTCTGTCATTTTTTTGTGAATATGGTTTTGTCTACCAGGTTCCGTATAGCTGTCACCTATAATCCTTTAATTGTCTGGAGATTGTATCTGAGATGATTGTCTTAAACCTTTAATTGCACCCTTTGTTTATGCTTGTTTTGGGAAGGTTTCTTATCTTTCCAGGTGTGTCGGATTCTAGGCACTAATCCTTTTATAATCCCTATCTGTCAGTTATACGAACCTTCTTGTATTGTCTTTTCTCGTATTTTTGTCAGTAGCTGCTTCAGTAAAGGGCTTTTCAGCCCGAAAGATCTCGCAGACTCCTTCGTTTATTTTTCCTTCGTGGCATTTATCTTTATATATATATAATGAATGGTATTGTCATTCTAGAAAGTCGGATCTGTAATAGAAAGAGTATGGCCATCAGAAACTTCAGCATTTTCCTTTTAAAACTTTATTTTTATCCAACACTACGTTCGGGATACAAATCCCATCTTCAGGCCTAAAAACAGGGAAAAACTAAAATTTATACATTAAATCATACTAAATTGGGCACAGTAATATATTATACTTTTAAAAAATTATATGTTTACTATCATTACATTAGTGAAAACTCAAATTTTTAATGTAAAAACAAAATGGTAACTAATTAAATAAGATATTAACAGTGAAGAGCAAAGCTACTAAGCACAATGATACTTTCAGGAGAAAAAAACAAAAATAAAATACTTAATAACACAAAAACCACACGTGAATAACTAAGAAAATTACATTATTACTAAAAAACAGGAGAAAAATATTACACATTAATCCTAACAGGCAAAAATTACTGTATATGATTAATATGTATATATATATATATTATATATATATATATATATATATATAGTATATATATATATATATATATATATATATATATTATATTATGTATATATATATATATATTATAATATAATTATATATATATATAAATTAGATAATATATATATAAAATATATATATAATATAATATTCTTATATATATCTATATATATATATATATATATATATATATTATATATATATATATATATATATATATATATATATATATATAATATATATATATATGCATATATATATATATATATATATATTATATATATATATATATTATATATATATTATATAATATTATAATATATATACATATATATATGCGAACACAAAATAAAAAATAGCGAAACGAGAACTCACCGGCACAGAAGCATAGACATGACTGAATAAGTTATTATTTATTTTTGACAAAAAGGGAAAGGCAAACACAGAGGTAAGAAGGTAAGGGGTAAGAAGGTAGAATGGGCGAATGTTGAGGGTTGGTGACAATTGTTTAATGAGGAGGGACTCGAGAATGGGTAATGGCCGGTTATCTTTTGTTGCCTTGAGATAAGATTTTAAAATCATTGTACTGAATGCTATGTTTACATTTTACTGCATGTTTGCGTATTGCAGAGAATTCCTTCTTGAATATGGGTTAATCCTTTTCGGTGACTGACACCCTGATGGCAATCGATGCGAACCTTCAACAGCCGACTAGAATTACCGACATAGGTTCCCAAATTACATTTGGGACAAGTAAAACAACATACTGTTGAAGATAGCATCAACTGCGGTAGGGTGTCTTTGAACTTAAAAAGACTTCTGATTTTTAAGAGGTTCTTGAAGATAAAATTAAATTTAACGTATGGATACATACTGCTAAGTACGACAGTGAGCTCTTGTTTTACAAGTTTATATGTTGAACAAAAAGGCAAAGATGTATACAGTTCTTTTTTATTTAGGTACATTAAAAAGTGGGTGCTTTCTGTTTAACAATATCAATTAAAAACTCTCAAGATTTTCTCAAATTAGGGGGATCGATAACAATTTCTACTAAAATAGTTTTGAAAGAAAATCACTTCGTCATAAAATTTGACCCTATTGCATGACAAATTATACGCCCTACACAATTACTTCTTACATGCATTAAGTTTAAAAACCAATGGACAAAAGCTAAAGAAATTTGTTCCCAAACCAGCAAAGGTCTTCTTTCTGAAACGCCTGTTGAAAATTGATCATTATATCGTGAAATTATTATATCTAAAAATGGCAGTTCGTTATTCAATTCTATGTCCACAGTAAAATTAATGTTCGGATGAAATGAGTAAATGAAATTAAGGAACAAATGTGGATGACCTTTATCTTTAAAAAGTACAAACGTATCATCTACGCATATTTTTATAAAAAAAGATGGTTTTAAAAGACGAAGGGCACTGGTCAAGCAATAATTTATACAAGTGACACATAAAAATGTTGGCAAATGTGGGACCCAAAGGAGAACCAATTGCCATGCCATCAGTATATTTGTACATTTTCCAGCATCTTCCTTTTATATGGACAGATACTTTTGAAAACCAGGGCTACCCCACTCCAGTTCATTTCAGTATGAGGGCCTGTTTCTTACTAAGATGTAGGAAAATCATTGAGTTCTCTGATGCTTATCGCACTGATCTTTGTGCTCTGCTAATCTTTGCGAGATGGATCCACCAGTTTCCCTATCGTAAATCTCATTACAATTGTCGGAGTTCACAAGATACCGTGTAGCAATTGTAATGAGATTTACGTTGAATTACAGAATGGAAAAAAAAAAATATATATATATATATATATATATATATATATATATATATATATATATATATATATATATATATATATATATATATATATATATATATATACGGAGCACTAAAAAGAGTCCATCCCAGTTTAGCAATTCTGTAGGAGACATTGCACACGCATTTCAGTCGAAGTAAAATCGATTGAGAAAAATACTAAAACGAAATTGGGAAGCTGTAGGTCTCCTTGCTAAGTAATCAGTTGGTTCCCAGCATCGTAGAAATATCTAATCCTTCGGGCCAGCCTAGGAGAGCTGTGAATCAGCTCAGTGGTCTGGTAAAACTATCATATACCTAAGTCAGAAGGTTTGTCTTAACAGTTTTACGTTTCGTTGGTGGCCCCACTACTGCCTACTTTGGAAGGGAATATTAGTTTGTTCACACATTATACTTTCATTTTTATGGTACTTCCGATCTGACACAAGGGCGCGCAGGTACTCAATCATCATTACTGCGAATGTTAACTGAAGTTCGGTGACTCGACCTCAAATCTCGTTTGGGAAATCTTGTGAGTTTCCGTTTTAAGTTTCATGCCGATTGATTTGTAAGCAAGAGGATTTGATAGCAGAAGGAACAGCAGAGTCCGTAAAATTTCTTGCGTTTTATTTGAAGTTACAGTTTTCCCTTTCATCCCTACCTTTCATACATAAATGAACTTCACTTTGCACACAAATACACACACAAACATATTTATATAAATAGAAATTATTACAATAATTCCGACATGTAATTTGTATATCTATTAACCCTTAAACGCCGACTGGACGTATTTACGTCGACATTTTTTGTCTCTCGGGTGCCGACTGGACGTATTTTACGTCGACATACAAAAGTTTTTTTAAAAATTCGCGGAAAAATACTTTTAGGCCTACCAGCCGAAAACTCTTGAATCACGCGCCTTGGAGGATGCTGGGAGTTCACGGATCAAGGTGTTGTTTTGTTTACAATCGTTACGCAGGCGCGCAAGCGCGAATTTCTTTCTTGCCGCACTAAAAAAGTATCTGTGACACATCTCGGAAATTATTTTGTCACTTTGACATAATTTTTTTACCATTTTAAATTAGCCGTTACATAGAGTATTATATATGAAAATGTGCGCATTTTTATGTAGAATACAACAAAAAATACTCATGATTGTAGCTTTTATCAGTTTAAGATATTTTCATATAAATAACGATAAGTGCCAAAATTTCAACCTTCGGTCAACTTTGACTACCGAAATGGTCGAAAAACGCAATTGTAAGCTAAAAACTCTTATATTTAAGTAATATTCAATCATTTAACTTAATTTTGCAACTAATTGGAAGTCTCTAGCACAATATTTCGATTTATGGTGAATTTATGAAAAAACTTTTTCCTTACGTCCGCGCGGTGGTAAACTCTTCCGAAAATAATCATACATGCGATTGTGGTAATGTTTGCACCATTTTAAATTAGCCGTTACATAAAGTTTTATATATGAAAATGTGCGCAATTTCATGCACAATACAACTAAAAACAAACC
>NC_087209.1:42838758-42873758 GCF_015104395.2 Macrobrachium nipponense | reverse complement strand
AATTGACTTCCACATCCCGGTTTTAAGATCATTATGTATATGTAACCTTGAATACATTGATAATGAAATAGATATGATTAGTAACATAATCGAGAGTTTATAGGTATTTTATAGAATATGGCGAAAAAAGATGTTTTAGGAGAATAGAATTTAAGAATAACACAAAAAGACTTGCTTATACGGCCATATAATAATTATTGCGAAGATATAATCATTTACTTAAAAAAAAATGGAGTTAAGTTAGGAATTTAGGAAACAATACAACAATAATACATTATGAAAAAACTCACCCGACAATACTAAAGGACGTGTATAACCAAACTACATATAAATCTTTTGATAACATTCATTATAGGTCAGGAATGGAAAAAAAAAAAAAAACTGGATAAGGGGATAGAACAGCGTAAAAGATGTGTAAGAAATGTTTAAGTGAACAGTGGAAGTTTTCTGCATGTTAGTTTAAAACTGTCACATAACCCACTGGAAAGAAGAAGAAAAAAAAAATTATTCCAATAAGGCAAATGAAATAAACATCACTGCGTCTAGTTTTATGTAAGAAAAGTTCTCTAAGGGACATGAATATCAGTCAAGGCATGTATAAAGTGTATCCATCAAAAAATATGGGAAAGGCTAAAACGTTAAAAAATCAACTGAGAGATGGGAAAAAAAAGGAAACGGGCATCCCAATTGACCGGATATGTAATGTTGCCTGTCATTAATGAGGGTAGGAGTCCGCTTATAAAAACACCCTTAGGTGTATGTATATGGTTTGCAACAAATGTATTTTGTATGTACTTCCATGGTGGTACATATATCATGAATTTCTTCCCGTTTGTATCAGGCCTCTAATGGTAGTGTAGCAATAAAGCTGGTCAGCAATCCTGTGTTTCTTGACAATAAATGATATTGCATATCTAGAGTGATTATAATCAACAATATATACCACGTGCAGTAGGAGAGAGAGGTACACCTGCAGACCGAGGAGCAAGAGGAGAGTTTCAGTCATTAACATTTTCGCCCTCTTGAAGGGCTAGGTTTAATGTTAGACAGTGGTTTTCTCGTCTTAATCTTAAGATTCAATCTGTCTCCAGCTTATTTCATTCAACCCTTCTTCTGGCAACACCTATTTCCTTAACCTCAGGTATATGTTACCGATGCTATTCGAAGGGGTGCTGCCGGCCACAACTGAGATCACTTCAGTTCAACTCCGGCTAGCAGTTGTTACTCATGGTGGCCTTTGCACAGGACAACCCAAGAGTTCACACTTTCTCACATTGGATGGAGTGCCAATACCCGGATCTGCCAATAACTTGGGTCACATCGACATAGGTTGTGTATGCAAGCAAAACCGGAAAGCAACGAGTTATGTGACCGAAAAGGAAATTGATTCACCAGTATCTTTTTTCTTTGACTCATTTATTTTCTCACTCCCTTCCACATTTCATCGTCTCAGTAACTTCTTGTCTCTTCAAACATTGAATTTACTATCCCCATGTGTAAATTCCTTGACAGTGCACAGCGTAATTCTCACCCCTTGCTAGCATGTGAGGAGGGTAAAGAAACTCCTTCCAATTCTTGCATTTATTCAATTACAGAGAGAGATTATCATCTCAGTATAGCCAGAAGTATTATCAAAGCTATTACCAGCATAGCCATGTTTCGTGTTCCCGATTACCTGAAGAATCCACCCTACAAGGTCTGATAGAAATAATTTCTAACTGGCTTAAAGGACGACTTGCATGTAGCCACTAGTCATAATTGTTATGTGTTATTTATTTTACTGAGTCATTGCTGTTGTGTAAATTCTAAGTTAATCAATTTAGTGATTGTCCTAAATTTCCTTGGTAATTTGTACCATATTGTGATTTTAAATAAATAATTACTGTTAACAAATTAATTTCCACTTGGTGACCCTCCATTTATTGCTTAATCTTGCATTTTATCTGTTTATGGGCTTCGGAGGGATTTTCTGAATTATCGCCTGTGTCAAATCTGGGTGTGGTCGACCTGCAGGGTGGTCACTCATCTACAAGCCACGATTGTATGTAGAGCTGCCTAGGTCTGCTGAAGTGCTTCCCCCTTTTCTGAGAATCATCCGGGTCAAGGTCAACCCGCATTCACCTTAAGAAGTAGGTGATCAAAAATCAAAGTTATTACATAACAATTTCTCAATGAACAGTGTGCATAGTCATGTGTCCTTGTTGTGTTGGAAAGTCTGGATGGATGGTGTAACGATGCCGTGCGTGACCTCCGAGTGGCTGAGATGCCATATATCGCCATATGATCCATTCCCCTTCGAGTGCTAATTTCTGTGTTTTGTTTGTGCTAAAAGGAATTTATTACGTACTCAATTCATGTAGGACATTGTGCACAATAGCTAATTAGTATAGTTCTGTGATATTGGAAAATGTTGTAGGGCGGTGTGCGAATCACGTGTATGACCTTGGAAGTAGCTGCGATGCCATATATCGCCACATGGTCCATTTTCCTTCGGTTGCCACATTTTGTTTTTTCAAAAAGCAAAGTTATTAGGTAAACCTTGCATATTGAACGGTGTTCATGATAATACAGTTTTGTTTTATTATTAGAGTATGTGGGAGGATAGTGTGCTTTATCGTGCATGCCCAGGGCATTGGCGAGATGCCCTAAGTTTGCCATATGGTCCAATTCCATTTGAGTGCCACATTTTGTGCTTTTTTAAAAAGTTGAGCTTAGTGTATGTGTAATAAGAGAAGTGAACAATTTCCCCCACCAATAGGTTGGTTGAATTTAATCATCCACATAGCCTAGGAACACCACAATTGACAACTCACCCACCTGCCTGCTTAGCCAAACCATCTGCCACATGAGATGTCAAGAATGGCTGCCATTTGACTTTGTTCAACAGAGAAGTGTCAATAACTCTCACATTCTTAGGTATCTCAGTTGCTGTGTTATTTGTATATCATTCACACAGTATTTGCTGAAGTTTTACTCGCACAAGGTATATCATTACAAGTAAATATATTTCTTGTAAATAAGAAAGCTTTTCATGATCTTAGTTGAAGTTTACGTACAACAGATTTCTCCAACCACCCACACATGCAAGAGCGCCAGACACCTTAGATGCCAACCCCTTTCTTTTGGTGTTAAGGATAACAATTTTGTTTTAAAATTCCTAGTCAAGTAGAGTAATTATTCATGTTTACCAAGTACTAATTCAATTCTATGCATACTCTTGCCTCCTTCCATCAGAAAAAAAAAATTATGTATTTTGTTTTTTTTATTTTTATGTCTCATAAATTAGCGAGACGGCATGTGTAGAAGCGTCTGCTAGAGTGAATACACTTGCACTATGAACAGTTGTATTTAACACCCAGGGCTCACACACGTGACGAGAAGTCACATTAATAACAAAAGGCAGACATTTTGAAATAGTAGCCTGAAATCTGGTGTAGAAGCTCATGCTTTAAACTATCATAACCACACGGCAACCATCTTGAAATCATTCAACTATATCATTGTGCTGTCACCAAACACTTACACATTTTCTTTACAGTTACTCAAGTTGACATCACTGTTAGGGAGATCATCTTATAATTCTTACCATCTAGCAACAAGTAGACACCTTTATTATTAATGTTACTTAATTAAGAGCATGGTCATTTTTGAATTTAGAATAACACAAATTTTATGCACTTCTTCCCTCTTGTTCACTGCAGCATAAGAGAAAAATTTTAGCATTTCATCAGCTCTGCTACTATCTTTACTATGCATCCATAGGATACATTTTGCATAATCCAATCAATAGAGATTTCACTTTTGTAAGATATTGTCAGGAATATATCCTCTTAAGTTTATATGGATTGAGTCAACTACTATTGTTTTACAATAATTGAGCATCGGGGTCAAAGCAAACTCATCTACAGCAAAAGGCCGCATCCTAACAGAATTCTCCAGCAGTTATATTATGCTCTCATTGAGTAACTTATAAACTATCTAATACTTTGTGCTTACTCATCACTGTGTTAAGTGTGCTAATTTCATTCTAGTTGTTTGTGATTCCACCTAGCTCATGGTTGCACATTAAGGGATTGAGTGATTACTCAAGGCTTGGGCATGATCCACAAGCACGCAACACCTCGAGTGCAACAAAAAACGATCATGCATAGACAAACACCACTCACTGTTTATGGCCTGCGGAAAAAGATAATGGAGTGCATCCACCAAAGTTCTCTGGAACTCATAACCTCTGCATTATAACTGGTTCAGCTTGTGTGCATGTTTCCATTATTCTTTAAGCAATCAATTTTCTTCGCAACCACATCGCACTTCCAGTGCCAGTGCCACTCCTATTACAAGGAGGAACTCACCAGACTTATGTTGACCACAAGCAAGCAGCACTTTCCGTGCCAACAGAATAAGGGGTTTCCCCTCTAGTGCCACCCAACCTTGGTGCACAGCATGCAAGTAACAGGTGTCCTCACTTTTGATTCCACACATCAAGAGTTGCCATGAAGAGGGACAATGCCTTTTCCATACAACAGATTGTGCAGTTCCTCAAGGATAGTTCTCAGGAACTCCAAGGCCCATTAGCGTCATTGCAACTACATACCAGTATTACTAGGTAGTGAGAGCCAGCCCCAGCATAGCACTTGCGCCAAGTGTCTGTGAGTGCCACATATCTCACCCCTGAGGACTGCTCACATGAAGTGTAGCCACATCTGTATCCCAGACGTATTCCCATTCCAAGCCAGCCATAACTGATCTGACTTGAGGCTCATCACCTGGCACACCCTTACAACTCATGCTTGAGTTTGTACTTGTAATTTCAAGCCTCTTACGCCTACATAAAGCTCTTCTACTTCATCATAGTACCCAGTAGACGAGCATCTGGTGGTCAGATTTCCACAAGTAGTCTTGTTCAAGTTGGTTATCGGTGTGGTGGTCACAGGCACTAAGGTTAGCAGAACGATTTGGCACAACATGTATCCAGGTAGTCGTAGCAACCAGTAACTGTTTTCAGTGCTGTTTCAACTGCTACTCCAATTCTAAGTCTCAAGGATAGTGATATTGCCAGCTCAGAAGTGGCCCCAAGGTCTTCTCTATCTCCTCTAGAGCCATGTGCCTAGGTCGGTGGTTCTCAATCTTTGTTTAGTGATGGCACCCCTTCTCCACCATCCCACCATATCGCATGTGTATATATATATATATATATATATATATATATATATATATATATATATATATATATATATATATATATATATATATATATATATATATATATATATATATATATATATACGTGACATACATGTATGTATATATATATATATATATATATATATATATATATATATATATATATATATATATATATATATATATATATATATATATATATATATATATATATATATAGTTAAACTCAAATACCTATAACAAATTTTATATGCTCTGGTAACTAGAGTAAAAATTAAATTCATCTATATTTCAAAGGTGTAGCTCATTGAATTTAGACATAAAACATATATATATATATATATATATATATATATATATATATATATATATATATATATATATATATATATAGATATATATAATATATATACTATATATACGTATATATATATATATATATATATATATATATATATATATATATATATATATATATATATATATATATATATATATATATATATATGTCTTATGACTAAATTTCCATCAGCTACACTTTTGAAATATAAGATGAATTTAATATTTACTCTAGTTACTAAAGCATATACAATTCGTTATAGCTATTTGAGTTTACATATATATATATATATATTATATATATATATATAATATATATCTATATATATATACTATATATATATATATATATATACATGCGATATGGTAGGATAGAAGGGGTGCCATCACTACAAAGATGAGAAACCACCGTCCTATGGCATATATATATATATATATATATATATATATATATATATTATATAATAATATTATATATATATATATAATATATACAGCGATATGGTAGGATGGTGGAGAAGGGTGCCATCCACTAAACAAAAAAGATTGAGAAACCACCGGCCTCCAGGCACATGGCTCCAGAGGAGATATATATATATATATATATAGATATATATTATATATATAATATATATCTATATAATATAAGGATATATACATCGATTATGGTGGATGGTGGAGAAGGGGTGCCCACTAACAAAGATTGAGAACCACCGTCCTAGGCACATGGCTCCAGAGGGAGATATATACATATATATATATATATTTATCTATATATATATATATATATATATATATATTATATATTAATATATATATATATATTATATATATATTATATCTATATAATATATATATGTGTGTGTGTGTGTGTGTGTGTGTGTGTGTGTGTGTGTGTGTGTCTGTGTGTGTCTTATGTCTAAATTTCAATCAGCTACACCTTTGAAATTTTAAATGATTTATATTTACTCTAGTTACCAGATTTTTTTAAGGAATTCCTTAATAATCTCAATAATTTAGTCACTTCTATAAAATTTACTGTAGAGGAAGAAAAGATATTGTAATTTGAATTTTCTTGATGTAACTGTCCATAGAAATTATAGAAATTTCACCTTTTCAGTCTTTCGAAAATCAACTAACTTTGCCTCTTTTGTTCATTACTACTCGAATCACCATCAAAATGTTAAATTCTCTGTTTTTTCTGGGATGTTCCTAAGGGCTTTACATGTTTGTAGCCCGCAGTTTATTGACGCTGAAATTAAAACTATTTATGATATTGCATTGAAACTTGAATACCCAAGGACTTTTATAGAAGTGGCATGGAAAAGAGCTAGAAAAACATTTTTATTCAACTAATGACAAACTTGAATTTAGTAAGCATAACATTCTAAAATTACCCTATGATGAAAGGTTTTTAGATATTCCTAGAATTTTAAAGCTATTTAACATAAATGTTATTTTCAGTAATATTAATGTCAAGAGTTTAATAATAAAATTCTCCTAAATATCTTCCAGCTGCATATTTGAAATTCCTTGCAAAAAGTGTGATAAAGTCTATTACGACAGACCGGTAATCTCTTTCACAACGTCTCAAGCAACATCAATATTCTGTGAGAACTGGGCAAATATCGAATGCATTATTCGTACATATTGAGAGATTTAGACCATCTATTAACTGGAGTCAAGCAAGAGTCTTAATCGCATGTAATGACACAGTTAAAGGAAATTCATTGAATCTTGTTTCATCAAGTCAAATAATAGAAATGTTCTAAATTTAAGTCTTGGTTTATTTAAACTTGATGCTTTCATTATGAAAAAAGTTGTAGATAAATATAAGCAACAAAATTAACCCTTCCTAAACGCCGAATGGACGTATTAACGTCGAGTAAAAATCTCCCCCCACCGATTTTCCGAATGGACGTACCATACGTCGGCTCAAAAAAGTTTTTTTAAAAATTCGCGGAAAAATACTTATAGGCCTACCAGCCAAAAAACTTTTGAATCACGCGCCTTGGGAGATGCTGGGAGTTTACGGATCAAGGCGTTGTTTTGTTTTACAATCGTTACACAGGCGCGCACAAGCGCGAATTTCTTTCTTACGCACTAAAAAGTATCAGTGAAAATCAAAAATCCAAAATCTCGTTACTTTACCAATTGACATAATTTTTGCAACGTTTTAAATTATCTGTTACATGAAGTATTATATATGAACATGTGCGCAATTTCATTTGAAATACAACAAAAAAAATACTCATGATTGTAACTTTTATCATTTTTGAAATATTTCCATATAAATAACGATAAGTGCCAAAATTTCAACCTTCGGTCAACTTTGACTCTACCGAAATGGTCGAAAAAACGCAATTGTAAGCTAAAACGCTTATATTGTAGTAATTTTCAACTATTTACCTTAATTTTGCAATAAATTGGAAGTCTCTAGCACAATATTCGATTATGGTGAATTTATGAAAAAACTTTTTCCTTACGTCCGCGCGGTAACTCTTCCGAAAAAAATCATACATGCGATTGTGGTAATGTTTGCACCATTTTAAAATTAGCCGTTACATAAAGTTTTATATATGGAAATGTGCGCAATTTCATGCACAATACAACTAAAAACAACCCATGGTTGTAGCTTTTATCAGTTTTGAAATATTTTCATATAAATAATGATAAGTGACAAATTTTCAACCTTCGGTCAATTTTGACTCTACCGAAATGGTCGAAAAACGCAATTGTAAGCTAAAACTCTTATATTTTAGTAATATTCAATCATTTACCTTCATTTTGTAACAAATTGGAAGTCTCTAGCACAATATTTCGATTTATGGTGAATTTATGAAAAAAATAACATTTTCCTTACGTCTGCGCGGTAACTCTTCCGAAAAAATCATACGTGCGATTGTGGTAATGTTTGCACCATTTTAAATTAGCCGTTACATAAAGTTTTATATATGAAAAATGTGCGCAATTTCATGAAAATACAACGAAAAATAATTGAAGGTTGTAGCTTTTCTCATTTTCGAAATATTTGCATATAAATGACGATAAATAGAAAAATAAAAAAAAACCACGTTCGGTCAACTTTGACTTCCTACCGAATGGTCGAAAAACGCATTGTAAGCTAAAACTCTTATATTTTTAGTAATATTCAATCAGTTAACTTTATTTTGTTGCAACAGATTGGGAAGTCTTCTACGCACAATATTTTCGATTTCTGGTGAATTTATGAAAAAAACTTTCCTTCCCTCCGCGGGCGGATTCTCCGCCATAAATCTCCGAATTGCGTACATCGAATTCTCGGAAAATTTGCTCCGTTTCATATTGGGCATTTCATAGAGTTTTATATATGAAAATGTGCGCAATTTCATGTAACAATAAAAGGGAAAATATTTGAAGGTTGTAGCTTTTCTCATTTCCGAAATATTTGCATATAAATCACAATATATAGAAAAAAAAACCAACGTTTGCGTCCAACTTTGACTCTACCGAAATGGTCCGAAAAAACGCAAGTTGTAAGCTAAAACCTCTTACAGTAATCGTAATATTCAATCATTTGTATTCATTTTTTGAAACAAATTGGAAGTCTCTAGAGCAATATTTATTATTTATGGGGTGAATTTTAAAAAAAACATTTTTTTAACGTCTGAGCGTTACGAATTCGTACATCATTTTGTGATAATATTTTTCCGGTGTTGCTTTTATTGTTTTTTACAATGTATTATATATCAAAAATGATTGCAATTTAGTGTACACTACAACGAAAAAATAAAGAAACTCGTTTAGAACTTTTTACCGTTTTTTTGCACAGCGTGATTTTAATACAATTATGTATTAATTTTTTTTTCGTACCATATATCGCATTATTTACATATGATAATGATATTATTTTTCATTTCTGATGATTGCATACTAAATTTCATCCAATGACAAAAAAAGGAGCCAAAAATGAACTCTTAATCTTCAAAACTAAGCGTGCTGTGATATTTTGAAAAAATTATTTTTTGTTTTTTCCGCTTCCGCGCTCACTCAAACAAAACCGGCTCCGGAATTCGGAGGAGTTTTTGATTTTTACCGCTTCAGCGTTTAAGGGTTATATATTCAGTTTTCACATGTTTTGGACTGTAAAGATACTTTGTAGTTTCGGTTAGGTTTGTGACCGTGTAATATTCGATAATCCTGGATTACCTCTTTTAATTTTTACCGTTTTGACAATTAACCATCTGGTATTCTTGATCTTGTTTGTACCTGAGACCTTTATCTCCATTGTACTTCATTAACTCCTTGACGATGTCCTGAGTAAAGACGAAGCGCTTGGATTTCTGACTATTATTTTCCTGTGGTATTCGCTTATATATATATATATATATATATATATATATATATATATATATATATATATATATATATATAGTATATCTATATATATATATATATATATATATATATATATTATATATATTATATATATATATATATATATATATATATATAATATATATATATATATATATCATATATATATATATATATATATATATATATATATATATATATATATATATATATATACTATTATAATATATATATTACTATATATATATATAAGTGTTTACATAATAAAAATAGTATGGAATGTTAGTCCATATATATAAAAGACTAAAACTAAAGAGGTCAACCAGATTGCTTGCAGGAATGTGATCAGACTAGAGACGCTAAAGATGACGTATACAATAAGTATGTAGGCTAAAAAAGAAAACATGCCGTCACCTGTAGTCATTCAATTGTTTATAAACTTTAGTCCAAGCTTCTGCTTGAGACAAACACCGTGACCTATAGCTCAAGCGGCCTTCGTGATCTGTACGTGTCCTCATTTGATTGTGTGTTCGTATGTAACTTTGTCATTTGTATGTATGTTCATATGTTCGAACTACTGTCTGTTCCTTCATAACTTGTAACAGAGATGGTAGTGAAGCAGAATAGAGTTAGCTATCGTCATTAGAAGACCTGTACCTCTTTACCTAAGCTTTATCATGTAGAGGAATAGGATTAGCCATCATCATTGGCAGAAGCGATCAAGCTATCGTTATTAGAAGACTTGTACAATCATACCTAATCTTCAGCATGTAAAACTTCAGAAGAATATATATATATACTTCGTGTTTTCTACAAGGCCACTCCTCACCATGAGTTTAACGCATCGTCGTCATAAATTAGAAAGATAATCCCGACTTCGTAGTGATCTACAAACCAAAAGACACTCCATTGAAGATGGAAGTGCAATACCAACCGACTTAGCGTAAGATTATCGCAAGTCTAACATTACCTCATAGGGCGCCTTATCATACAAGGCAACAGCCCTAAAAGTGGTGGCAAGCGTACCAGAAGAACTCTACAAGTCCTACTGAAGAAAAACCAGAATAATAAATCATGTTATCATAAGAAGTCACGACGACGGAAGCAGCAGATTCTTCAAGCAACCTAGTATCATCGTTAGTGAGCGACTTCAGAAAACAATAAGAACTCTTCAACGACGACGAAAGCAAGAGATTCTTCAAGCAACAAATTAGTATCATCGTTTAGTGAATAACTTCAAGAAACAAAACCGACCGTGTCCTTTTCCTACGGCAACGTAAGCTCGTCTCTCATTAGAATCATTCAAGAAAACATCGTTAGTGAGCGTTTCCGGCACTTCAAGAAACAAACCGAACGCGTCTGCAGCATCGGATCTTTCAAGGGCTCGAATCATCGAAACAACGCGCACGGGGGAAACTGAAGCCAAACCAGGTCATCCGCTAAATAGAGAAGGAGGACCAAGGCCGTGTGTCGTTATCGGAACACCGTGACTTCCCACAAAAGCAAGCTAAGTACAATTTTTTATTCATTTGGAGTAACTTTGAGTGTTTCCTTTGCAGGTCGAATTTCGTTATTCCTGTGGCTGAAGTTACGAGACATTCTTAATCTTACTTTTTTTACAGAAATTATCTACATCATTGAGATTTCGCTACTGCGAGTTTTTTATCTTTGAGTGTCTGTTTCCAGAAGTTCTACTGAAACAATATATCATAATCATATACTATGTTAATTTTATCATTTTGGGTGATTTATTATCCCTTACGTAACAAATCATATTAAACAGTGAATATGCGTTTTTACGCAGTGGACGTCTGTATTTATACAGATGCATGGATAGTGTCGTTAAGCACCGTAGTGATTAGAAAACACACAAAAACAAGTGGAACACCCGTACAAATCTAGATAAATTAGAGGTAACACTATTTCGGGTCATGACAATAAATGCTCCTTTGCAAGTCCCGATCGCAGTTTTAGCCTTGAGTTTTTTTTGAGTTATATAAAATATCGAACCTCAATGACTCAACTTAACTTTTAAAATATGGCTGGATTGCAAGGAATAACATGTCTGTAAAAAACTTTCATCAGGCTAAATGCGCTGACCAGGATCCCTCACTATTTCAAATTTTAGCAAAGAATGAAGTACAAACAGTTAATATTGAATGCAGTAGAGATAACTTATTTTAATAGTAATCGCTCAATTCTTTATAGTTCGTCATTCATACGTTCGTTGTTTTATCGTTAATTAGCAGCACATAATGCTAAAAACATAACAATAACGTTTGTCGATGGTAATAAAGAGAAGGATCCTAATTATTACAAAAAGAAATAGGTAAACAGTAGCCCTTTCAAAAAAACAAAACAATCGTGCTTAAGCACTTGGGTATTGTGTCATCCAGTCAAGCGGTCAGGGTCAGTTAAATCTGCCGAGTGGTTTCAAAAGCATAGCAAATTCCACACAATAAGCGACTCTAGCAGAGTGGGAAAAGCGATGTTGGATCAGACATGCAATCCTTTTTGAATTAAAAAGGAATTTTCCTATGAATATCACGATAGTATCAAGTAAACAGAGCATGTTCTCGTTTTTTTTAAATACATAAGTTATTAAAGTAGTGGTGGGATTAAGCCCAAACTGTACCCGCCGTAAAATTAGAATATCTTGTTTTAATTCCTTTAGTACACGTAATATCCCTGTATTTACGGAGACTCCACTGTCTGTTGTTCGAACTTCCCTAATGAGAAGTCCGGATAAGCGAGCGCTTACAGATACCTTTATAGTTATAAAAAACATTGATCTGTATCTAGTGTAATTGTAAGATATCCATCTAGGCATATACAAAATATTTATATTACCTCCGCAAAATAAGGCGTGTTTATAAAAGGAAAATTCTATAAACCTTCAACATATTAAAATCCGTTTTGAACAAAAAGAGACAGTTAAGCAAATAATAACTTATATAGAGAAACAAATCATTGTCTCATAAATCGTGATATTGTTCAATGACCCAACAGAATTCTCACGCAGTCGTAGTTTGCACGCAAAATCTCGAGAAGCATGCACCCTCGAATGTCTTAGTGCGTGTAAAATGAATTTGCTGGGATCTGAAATTTTAAATCCTTCCCGACCACTCTGAAAATATAACGATTTCTGCGAACAAAGCCCTAGACACGGTTGAATCGCAGCAACAAGTTAATCTAGTAATCCACAAAACCTATACATATAAATATCGCATTTCTTTTATTGTTGCTAATTTTTAATCACGCCCAATCAGTCGTAGATGAATCCCTTATATCTATCTAAAGTAATATCCGTAAAGTCATTCAAGCAGAGGTGATTCAGCAGAAATTTTGTTTTATCTTTTATCTGAACACCAGGAAGTTTCTCGACTAGCGAGTGATCTCCGGGGAAAAAACGGATGTAATTTAACACAAAATACGGTCTAAGGACAAACATAAAGCTATATACTACCTTCGTATAGACTCTCAATGAAATTTCAAATAGAGATAAATGACGAAGTTGAAAAAATGTTAGTAATAGGAGTCATTAGGAAATCAAATAGCCCATTAATTTTTAATTTTTCCCTCACACGCCAGAATAAAGTTATTTTCACCAGCTTGGACTTACTTAAAAGCTTTTACCAGATACCATTACCTAAGTGATTGTACCTCATACACCATTTTCAGCCACACTCAGGGGACATTATCAATTTTTACGTATGCCTCCGGCTTACGTTGCGCCCCAATTACATATAGTGTTTGGAGACTTTTAGGGGATACCCTACATGCCTATTGGTTGGTCTTGTAATCTTTTCTAATACCTTAGAAATACATTCACATAAACTAGAGCTAGTGCTACAGAGACAAAGACAAATAATCTCAGAGTATCTAAATGTGAGTTTTTAAAAACCGAACATGTTTATCTAGGTTTTATGTGTCTAGTCAAGGTCTTAAGTAGTCCATGGTAAGTGTCGGCTATTCATAACTTCCGGTACCTATTAACGTAAAGGGGGGGATACAGACTTTTGCGCTGTAGTGGGTATTACAATCGTATGTAAATATGTAACTCTTCAGTCATGACAGCTCCTTTAACAGATCTTACGAAGAAGGGCGTAGATTTATTATGGTCTGAAAAGCATAAACAACAGGCGTTCGATATCTTAAAAGCGGAATAATGCAGCTCACCTAACTTAAGAATCCCTGATTTAAATAAGGAATATTTTTTTATTGCAATAGACGCCTCAGACCAAGGGGTAAGAGGGGTATTACTGGTCCACTAATATATAAACAGTTTCTTCCCTATAGCTTTTTGTTTATTCACGTAAACTAAAGCCCTCTGAAAGTAAATCTGCAGTAATAGGCAAGGAAGGGCTAGGTATCGTTAACTCACTAGTACATTTCAAGTTCATAATCTACGGCTATCCTGTTAAAGTCCTCACTGAGCATAAGTCACTTACCGAGTTTTTCAAAGGCTTTAATCACAGTCCAAAAGGAACTCGGTGACAAATGATCATTCAGGTCTTTGGAGCCAAGATAAGATATCTACTTGGGAAAGCAATTATCATAGCTGACGCATTATCCCACAATCCCGCACCATACTGCAAAGAACCATTAATTAGACTAAAAGATATAGAAACATCCGTGCCTATTGTTAAAACCGTATCTAAACAAGAAAATTCCTTAACCCAAGAGATCGCGAGCATTGAATATCTGGGTTGGAGCGCAGAACTGTTACAAACTGAACAAAGCAAGGGTCAGCAGCTAAGCAATAAACACTTCGAACAGAAACAGGGTCAGCAGGTAGCAAACCAATAACACTTCTAGCAGAAACCCTAAAGCAAAAGTATATTTAAAGTATGTGTATCAGAATTATGTAATCAAATGTAATATTATATGTAGGTCCGTGACGAGGAAAACCCGAAGAACACAGCAGGTGACTAACGACCAGGTAGTAGTAATAATCTCTTTCATGCCAATCATCCTAAAGTGGTTCTCTATTATGTCACAGAAAGCCAAATCACTATTTTACTGACCTACAATTCTAACAGATATAAAAAAGCACATAACTAATTGTAACACGTGTCATGAAAACACGGGACACACTAAGATACCTTGTCCCAGTTTTAATAGCCTCTCACGTGGCCAACTCAACCCTTGAAAGAATATACGGTAGAATTATTAACAGAATTACGAGTCTGACAGAGGAAATAAACAAACTTCTTAGTGTTAATAGTTCCTTGACACGTTATATAGAATTAATAGCACTAAAAACAAAGACACTGCAATTGAGTGCACTAGGAATATTTATGAGTGCTAAATCAGCAAACATAGAATTCAACACATAATAATCTGTGACTCGGGTGGTGTAAATCAATAATAATCTCCATAACTCGTGTGAATTCTATCCATTAAGAAAACCAATAATATATTTTATCGCCCAGTCAATCGGTTTGGTAACGGATAAATAAAAAAGTGTCAATGTAATACGAGTTACATTCGTGATACTGGATCCTACTGGATTATAGCGGTACTCGCGGTTTTAAATACCTTTATCATTTATATCTTGTATCTATAGAATTGATACCGCAAGTAGCCTTATACGGTACGCCGCTATGACACTTTTCCACATATTCAAGCCAACCATTAATTTATCAATATATATATATATAAAATATATAATAATTAATAAATATAAAAATAAATAAATATGGATACAAGTGGAGTCAATATAATACACTCCGTAAGAAGTCGGAAGGGTTACAAATTATAATTAAAAATGGAATCACGATGAAATCAATAAGCAAAACGTAACCATAGGTTAATTAAATATCCAAATATATATGTGTAAAGATTTGAACTCTAACTTAACGCTTTAGTAATGACAAATAAGTTAAAAGTTCAAAAACACATATCAAAACATACTGACTATTGTCTGTCCCGGTGCTTTATATTCGTAGTAAAAAAATAAATAAATAAAATAAATAAATAAAATAAAATAAATAAAATAAAAGAGATTTTAAAGTCAGGAAGTCTAGAAGTGAAAATGTATATCTATGGAATAATCCTATATGAATCTTATACTGACTGGGCTAATAATATAAATAGAATTTGTATGGAAACCTTTTTCATTAGTTTGAATAAGGAATATTTAATTTAACATAATACATTTATTTACAATCATGCAGATATCCAACTGAAACTAATATATTGTTCAAATTTTGGTACTGTTTTTTTTTTGTTTTTTTTTTCAGACATTCTTCTTTCAGTGGGTGGAGAATTAAAACAAAAAAATATCATTTGAAAATAACTAAAGTCAGTATTAAATTACAGCAAGTCACGTAACTCTTAGCTGGCTGAGAGCAATCTCCTGCCAAGTGATGACGTCATCATTCTTTTAACCTCAATAATCTGCTTGCATAGGCTTCATCTGTGTGTGTCGTCTCGTGCGTGCAAAGCAGGTTGCTGGAGAAAGGAATGCTTAGCCCAAACTTCTCATGGGCAAGGCAGACGTTAGGTACAAGTGTCTATCCATATGCGCAATGCAACTTTAGTTAAGGGACTTGCAATCATTTTAAAATTAATAAACAAAATAGAAATAGAAATATCTATAACATCAAAATTAATTAATTTTTTTTTCTGAACCTCATAGACAATTAGAAGTATCAAGTCATGGATATGAAAAATTTACTTGCAACATTAGTCTATCACAATTCAAGTAAATCACATTCATGGGAAAATGTCACATTTTCTTGAAAAAAAACCCAAAGTTTATATAGAAATTAGTTACATAGTGGGTTCTTTCGTTGCATCTCTAGCCTATTAATAAAGTTTTTAAAATTAACCTCAGAGGATGCGCGCGAGAAAATTGAATATGAAACTTTTGTTAGGGGCACATAGGATCAGATTTTATCACAACTTAATTTCAGTTAGCATAGAGAAATACAGAATCATGATTAATATTCTCTTTGACTCTTATATTGCCTGTAATCTTACAAATAGCTCCGTTTTCCACTTCTTTGTCTGGTAACTTACTACCAGTAATATCAAATTTTCTTTGGGATTCGTATTTATATCTGTTTATTTTTTATAATTATGGATATTTTTACAAGTCATCATAGACCTGGATAGGTTCACTCATTGTTAATGCCATGGATAAAAAAGTTTGTACAGCTGACTCTTTTGAATTCCACAAATATCAGCGAATTCATATGGGTTAAGTCTGATTCTAAATGGCTTTTCTCCCCCCCTGTATTTGGATGTCGTCTGAATTTACTTTGCCCTCGTGACAAGTATAATTTCACTTGCAGGCTGATTAATGGAACCTGGTTACAGTATCCTGCAGTACGAGAGTTTCACATCGCAACTTCAAAAAATCGTTCGTCGCTGCGGACGACGGCAGTCGAGTAACAACCGCCTACAATGTGAAAGGAATAAGCACCATCATGGACTTCTTCGACCGACACCCGTATCCCGTCGTTAAGCTCGTTTTAATGCAGAATGCTCCGGCGGCTGTCGGAAATCGACTACAAAAAGGGACATACTTCCGACAATTACGACCAGAAGGATATTCAACTCTACTTTGCTGGCGAAGGACTCGTGCTGGGGGTGATTTTATTCATCGTGAATGTATTCGTATGGCTTAGGATGCAGAGAACAAGTATGAGCGCAAAATAGAATGTTGGACCCCGCCCAGGCAAATTTTCCCCTTGTTTTAACCATTTGAAATTGGCCATTTCATTTGGCTATAGGTGGTTGTCTGGAACTGTGTAATGGACGAAAAGTTGTTCGAACGCTAGTTAAATGTGTAGTGGTATAACCTCGGTCATGTATCCTATATATAAAGTATCATGTATCCTATATATAAATGATCATAAATAACAGAGTCGAAATATATCTTTGCGTGTACGCAATAGGAATCTATTTAAAGTGCACATATATTAATCATAATTATATGAATCCATATACATATGTATAAAACACTCAGGTAACCTATAATCAATCTGTTACCTTTTATCTTACCAATAACTGCAGATCTATAACAGTTAGCATAAAAATCAACGAATCAATCAGCATAAACATTAATAATTTTATCAATTCATATATGAAATTTTTATCAGTTAAAATATGATTTTTATCATGTTAATCTTTGTTCTATGCAATTATCAGAGTACATTAGTATTTTCTGTAGCATATGTATCTTAATGAGATGAAGTGAAAAACTGTATCCGTATATATCACGTGATCACTATTATTTACGAATATCATATGCATATTATGTATAATATTTTATTACTTGAATCTGTATTTGTGTACACCATGAATTTTTTTTTTACTTATAAGTACTTCCTATTTATCTATATATATTCACATAGTGTCTATATCACACTCTTATAAGTCAAATGCAGTCAAGTTTGAGTAATATTCAGTAGTTGGTTTTGGTAGCTGACCGAGCTTTTATGTAATGATTACATAATAAAAATATGGAATGTTAGTCCATATATATAAAAGACTAAAACTAAAGAGGTCAACCAGATTGCTTGCAGGAATGTGATCAGACTAGAGACGCCAAAGATGACGTATACAATAAAGTATGTAGGCTAAGTTGACATGCCATCATCTGTGGTCAATCATTTGTTTTGAAACATTAGTCCAAGCTCCCTGCTTGAGACAACTACCGCGACCTATAATTCAAACGGCCTAGTGATCTAGAGTGTGTCTCATTTGTATGTATGTCCGTATGTTCGAGCTACTGTCTGCTCCATTATGACTTGTAACCGAGATGGTAGACGGAGCAGAATAGAGTTAACTATCGTCATTAGAAGACCTGTACCTCTTTACCTAAGCTTTATCATGTAGAGAGAATAGAATTAGCCATCATCATTGGCAGAAGCGATCAAGCTATCGTCATTAGAAGACTTGTACAATTCTACTTGATCTTCACCATGTAAATTCAGAGAATATAAGTATTTTTGTACTTCGTGGTTTCTACTAGAACCTCACCTCATCACCGAATCATCATGAGTTTAACACATCGTCGTCATAACCAAAGAAGATAATACTGACTTTGTAAGTGATCTACAAACCCCAAGACACTCCAATGAATATGGAAGTGCAATACCAACCGACTTAGCGTAAGATTATCGCAAGTCTAACATAACCAACTGACTTAGCGTAAGATTATCGCAAGTCTAACATTACCTCATAGGGCGCCTTATTATACAAGGCAACAGCCCTAAAATATACAGTAAGTCTATTATGTCTCCAGTCAACAAAACAAGAATCAACTCTAGACCTAACAGTCTCTCACTGCAAATAATCTGCAACTGCAAAGATAACTGTCACAAAACAACAAAGAAACATCTCCCAAAAATTAAAAAACCATCCATTGAGAAATTACTCAACCAACATAATAAAAATAAAACTAACGGGCCCAAAACTTGATAGTAAGGAAAAAGAGCCCATTTCCAGCTCCACCTCAACACCTGACCCCCAGTTCCACTCACAGGCGATAAACCCCATAAGTTCGCTTTTATCTTAAACTCACGCACAATGGCCATTAACGACTCCAAATTCTAAGTCTCTTAACCTAACCTAACCCACGTGAAATACCCAACCCCATTTTGGCTCAAGATTATACCCTTCGGATGAAAAACCACCATTTCACATAAATATGAATATGAAGGACAAAATTCTAAGTCCCGTAATCTAACCTAACCCACATGAGTATATAAAAAATATGAATATGAGGAGCAAATTCTAAATCTCTTAACCTAACCTAACGCACGTGAGTATATGAAAAGATATGAATACGAGTTAAATAATTTATGACTCCCTTAACCTGACTTTCTTCATGATTCACTGCCAGGTGCGCAACATTTCATATCACATGATAGTATGAAAGCGAAAAGATTTCTAAACTCCATTCAAATTCAGATAAGCAGCTGATAAGCACCCACAACAGTCACAGTTTAGTGACTCACTGTCAGGTGCACAACATGTCATATTGCAACGGTGAACATTCACACGAGACACACAACACGACGTAACTATCACAGCTCGATAATCCGTCTCTATGTCCAGTGTCATACACATAACACACACACACACACACACACACACACACACACACACGACACTATATACTGCTGATAATTCCACAGGTTTTGCTCATGCGAGTTAATCCGCGAGACTTGATGTGAAAAGACATTTACGATTGCTACCGCCGGTATATAAGCTCAAACAGCAGCAGAAAGACCCACTTCAGTTCGTCAACAAGCTGCTCTATTCCACAACATCTGCACAAGCAGACATGGGTAATTCCATCAGCAACAGCGACGATGAAACTACGAGTGACAGCTCCATTGAAATTCCTTTGCCGTGCCATTTATATACAACATCGAAGGCTCAGACTAGACAGAGGACTGCTGAGTCTGCTGTCAACATTGAAAGAAGAGGAGTGAACAGGGGTGGGAACAGACCCGACCCAGGACAATCCTTAACAGGAGGTTTAGCAAGGAGCGCCACTGCGCAGGATGGTGGGAATAATTCTTTTTATTTAGAAGTTTGTTGATATGTAACTCACAAGCAATGCTAAAACGAAAGGGGAAGAAATAATTGCTGAAGAAAAATAGGTGAAGAGGAGGGAAAAAACAAAGCAATACCTAGGAACGCGAAAAAAAAAAAAATAGACGAGAGAAGCAGATGACAAAGCGGAAGAGGGAGAGAATATAAACAAAAAGAAAAGGTCTATAGAAATATGTCAAACTTGAATGAATAATTGTACGAAACTTTTTAAAATCTACTAGGGATAAATCTGTAAGAAAGAAAAAATATCGTAATAAGCATTCTGATGTTCAGGAGAAGGATTACTGGTTTCCATAAAGTCAGGTCTTGAAAATTATGTGGAAAAAAAAACATAAAAAATTTTCCGTGTTAAATATGAATAATAATATTAACGATAATACATTCGGAAATCTAAACTGAAAGTTAAGCAAATAGAGGAAGCAAAGAATTGCATAAAACCCTGGCAGCAATAATTTTGTTTGCCTTGGAGGACCGGAATAAAAGATAAACGAAACTAGAATTCCCAAAGCGCTGTTAAATCAGAAAATCTATAAATTTTGACTTAAGATCTACATCTGCGAAAAACAACTCCTCAAAATTCTTCTCTATTAGATTTTGACGATCTTTTATTTTCTTAAATGAAATTTTTATTATTATTTCTTTTTTTAACATTTGCTTACTGTTACTAAAAATATGATCTGTCATGTAGTATGACAGCACCTTAATTATTTTGTTTTCTTTGCTAAACATTTAAGATCCTTAGTCCATCAATGAATATTTCTATCCCCTAATGCTACCATCTTGACCACAGAATCTATAAATGGAAAGTGCTTTGAGGTGAATGGCAGGATTTTTTCAAAAGATAGTTTTCATGTAGTAAAAGTAGTATTCTGATTTCTTTTTTTTTACTTCCTTTGACTTAAAGTATTTCAGTTCTGAATTTCTTATCGATTCAACCCAATATCACATACCTGAAGTACACGATATTTCTTCGTGTAATCTAAATTTAGGATATCTTCTATGAAATAACAACATAAGATGAAAAACGAACGCAAGTATGATATATCAGATGTATCAAGGTGTATACTAAGATTTTAAAATCCAGAATGTGTGATACAAATAAAATAAAGACTTAAAAACACGTATATTAAAGAGTAATAAATATGTGACAATATATTTCGTTTTTAATTAAAATAAGAAAGTAAAACTTCGAACACAGAAGGAAAGAAATAAACCTCTAAAATACCCCTTTTCACTTAAGCGAAGTGTAAAATTCTCTCTGCATGTCCGCTTCCGCCTCTCTCCATCACTGCAGTTATTTCCCCGTAGATATAACTCAGGAAAGTTGACTTAATCCCAGGTGCCTTAGTGCTGCAATGAGAAATGTACGCAATAATTTTTTTATGGAAACGCATAAGCAGTTTCTTGTCCATAGGATCAATCTCAGGTCTATGGCTAGTAAAGGAGGGTCATTTGTCCTGGTGCCAACCGTTTCGTTTGAACCTTAACAACAAACTAGGCTATTCGATGTAAATTCATTTACAACAGAGTGATGGCAGAGATAAGAACGGTGAGGCTTTTTTGTTTCATTTGACAGCTCAGTGTTCCCAATGTTAACTTTCTCTTCCTTTGGACATCCCTTTAGGTGAATAACAATAAAGTCATCATTAGTGTGCATGATTCCGCACAAATGTCGCCTATATTGGTCTCTAGAGTATAGAGAAATGCTCATATTACATCCTTGGTCCAAATAGCTCAAGCCAATTAAGGAAATTGATCAAATCCATCCATAAATGAATTCAGCTAGACTTACCACCATTTACAGCCAGCCTTCCTCGAGCTAAACTGAATCATAAAAAGTGAAGCGTTGTTAAAATCTCACTGCTGGCAAATTGGCAGGCTGCATTTCAATAGGCAACTGTGGCTAAATATTTCCCATTTTCGAGATACCTCAATATTTCATAGAAGGGCTGTGGGTGTTAGGTAGGGCTTGATATGCTTGCGATATTTTTTGCTATTTTGTATTTATTTATCGAGGGTGGGGGAGGAAAATGTAAAGATTCACTCCATTTTAACTTTTATGAGAAGAGAGAGAGAGAGAGAGAGAGAGAGAGAGAGAGAGAGAGAGAGAGAGAGAGAGAGAGAGAGAGAGTGATAGGAAAATCATTCATTCCCTATGATAATAGCGCATAGGACTTATAACTAGGTTCCCTGGCCGGAGTGGTCACTTAACTTCCCAATAGATTTTACTTGAATAATTACAAATTTGGTGATTTAAAAAAAAAAAATCCTTTTTTTTTTATGGCAAGATCAGTATTTAGCTCCTAGAGTTTTCTCCTTATGCTTGATATTTTATGTTATAACGACCTTCATTTCATTAAAGGTATCGGTCCTTCAGTTTAAATAATTGGTGATTTATTCCATCATATTATTTTCAAGAAGATGGATTTTAGTAATTACAGGAAAAAATAAGATAACGAAACCAATTTCAATATTATTTGTATGCCAAAAGAATATCAGGAACGCTCATGTTCTTCATTTTCGTATGATTTGAAGTCAAAGTAAAGGAATATGGAGTAAATGTTTCCATGTATCGGTTATTTCAATATGTTTTACTGATCAGGTAGTGAAAGCGTCAAATATTCCTTGGCTTCTTCTAGGTATACCGATCGTTACCCAACGTCTCTTAACAAATATCCTCACGGCAATGGAAGCTCCATTCCTGAGGTAAAATGCAAGTTTTTGTATTCTGTTTCGAATGTCCGGCATTTGGAGTGGAATCGAGTAGGAAAGCACTGGAATGGGAAAGGACAAGTGGAGAAGCAATAGGAAACAAAATCGGAGACTGAAAAGACGATAAGAGAAAAAACAGAATGCAGTTTAAGGCCTAGAACTTTACAGGAGAAATGACGGTTTCATATGGAGTTTTGAAAAGAAAATTGAACTTAAGACTTGAACAAAACTGGCAGACCGTCTGCAACTTAAGAAACGTATTTACTTAACCGTTTAAACCGTAATGTATATATATGTATATATATGTATGTATGTATATACATATATATATATATATATATATATATATATATATATATATATATATATATATATATATATATATATATATATATATATTTATATATATCAAGTATATGCATTGGAAATGTAGCAGATACTGTAAAGTGGCGATGTAATTGTTCGTTGCCCACAGTTTTTCATTCCTGCTACGCCGATGGTTGTTGGTGGCTCTAGAAAAGGATGAGGGGTGATGATAAAGTGGAAAAAGAGAGAAAAATGTAAAATTAGATAAGATAAATTTAATTTTTATGTAAAAGAAGTTATTCGAAAAAAAGCAAATTCCGGGGAAAATGTTAAAGAGCAAATACAAATTACTATAAGATACAATTTGAAATAGTGCATTAATTTGAAAGAAAACCCCTTTTATTATTGCTGGATGTGAAGGATACATAGAAGTTTAACTTATGAAGGTAGATGGGAGGGACTATAGCAGAGACCATCTAATTTTTCAGCTAAGCCCCGCCTACTGCACGCTTGTGATTGGCTAGCTCTCGAAGGGGTTATAACGCCACACTAGTTAACAGCCCAATGATTACCATTACGGATTTTGACTCCATTCGGTGATGTTTAGTTTCGTACATGAATCATGACACCACAGAATTGAGTTCCCGGAGTAGTGAAATATGCAATAATCTCTGACAAAAGATATATAAAGTTATATATTATTATGACATCTTTAATCATTTTATTTGTGCATCTTTTTTTTTTACCATGCGCAGCCTAATTACACACTCATCTTGGCTTTTTTTTTAACTGGTGCTGGCCTTCATAAGCGAAACGACACAGAACAAATTAATTGAAATGAAGCATAGACTTATGCAAGCAGTTCCGATGTTAGGATATTAATTAATCGTAATCCCCATGCATGTCAATAGAATTGTTAATATCATTGAGATATTGGGCCTACACGTCAATTTCTTATATTTCGAGGCAATAAAAGGGTAATATGCCTACACATCAAACTTCTTGGGCCTACTCGTCAATTTATGTTTGTGAGAATGACAGGGAATAGGCCTACACGTCAAATTCTTATATTTTGAAACAATGTCAAGACATAGGCCTACACATAAAATTTTTTATATTGAGACAATGACAGAGTATGGACCTACACATCAATTCTTTCTTGTTGGTTTCGTTTTGCATTCTTTTGTGACGTAATGATCATCCGACCCTACACCCCTCAAGTTACGTAGCTACTCACTGGGTCAACTTGCGCATGCGCTGTCGTCTCCTCCATCTGATCGTTTCATATTCGTCATCATCCGACCGGTTGGGACATGGAATTAAAAAAGAAAATAACATCCCAATCTCCTCTCAACAGAGTCCTACACTCACATTCTTAACCACCCGTAAAGGTAGGTAATATATATATATATATATATATATATATATATATATATATATATATTATATATATATATATATATAATCATAGATTAGAGACTTGATTTGATTACATCTCCACAAAGTTTTTCACTTGTGTATAACTCCCCTCCTATATGAGAGAGGAGAGAGAGAGAGAGAGAGAGAGAGAGAGAGAGAGAGAGTTTAGGATTTCTCCATATTGTAGTACATATATACACAATGAATTTTCACTAATTTTTTTTGTTTTTCAGGTTTGAATTTCTTAACGATGAAGTAAATTGGCTCCTTTGGTATAGAAAAAATTACGTATAGATTATATTACTCTTACTCTCCGGATCTTGTATGGAGATTTACTGTTTTGCTATAATTACCAAATTGCCTCACATTAATTACAGCGGTTTTTAAAGGGTATTTTATATCCCATATGACATTTGGTCTTTTAGAGTAACCGACGTTTAATCAGCTGGGTGTGTTTTCCTAAAAGTCAACGCGAGACCACATTCCTTCTTCTGGCAGCAGTAATCCAACAGAAAGTCTGGTAAGTTTGGAATGCCTCAGGCTTTGCCACTTAGGTCGAGCGTGCCGAACTGGATCATAGGATAAATGGACTTCCGTGCCTTGATCTTAATCAAACTTAAGCCTCTTCTTTTAGGTATGCTTTCCAAACTGCATTAAATGGTATATTAACCAAGCAAGAGAAAGAGGTAAAGTCTTCATTAGCGACGTATTAGGCCCTGCTGTTCCTGCACCCGCCGTTTGAACATCAGTGATTAGCATAACCTATTTCATCTAAAATACTAATGGCGAGACTATCGTTGACAGAGAGAGAAAGAAAAGATAAATACCTTTGTAATTAGGTTGCCTAATACGTCCTTCATGAAAGTCACAGAAAGTCACATTTCCGGTGCAGCACAAGTAAAACTAATTATTCATCTCTTAAATGCAACGCCGTAAATTAAAATCCTTTGACCTTCAAATGGAATACTATTTGATTTTTATAAAAAACTAACTCTAAATGAAGAATTTTATTTTATTTGTTATAAAGATAATTTATGTAAAAGTAATTAAACACTGACGGGCTTGCATCATTTAAATAGATCCTTACTCGGCAACGTTGATAATGTATGCATATATATCACATTTTATGAATATAGTCTCAAACTTGCAAATGACTTATCAATAGAAATGAAAGGAAAGATCTAATGCACCGCCAGTAGCACTGCAGTCTCCGACATCCACAAAGGAAAAAGTTAAAATGGTTTGCCTTCCAGTTGGCAGAGCCAGTAAATGGATTACCTAATATAGTCATTTTGATTCTATTCATTGGTATGCTTCGTAAGTCAGCATATCCATCATTCAATATTATAAGAGCCAAATATGTCAAAGCGATGAAGTCTGCAATACAACAAATATTCGTAAAATCCCAAGTCTGAGGATTTATATGAAATGTTACAGCAATCCTGAATTGTTTTATACTATTATCCACATCTTTGATTTTTTCCTTAATAAGGCCTAGAATATTTTCAACAAATGAGACATATTGTCGAAACGGCGAACACGGTAGGAACTGACATTTTCTGATGGATGGCATAGGGTACATACTTTTAAAAAATTTCAATGAGATGAAAATTGCCCGATGCAGTTTCCTTCAGAAACAAAGGGCAGTTAAGTGTTTCTCCCTATTCCATATACAACAATACGATTGTCAACCGCTCGTTTTTTCGTTTCTACCACAGCCATACCTTAACAAAACATACAAGATACAAGAGCCTGAATAACATATGTCTGGTTCTCTGCAGATCAGTTTGCTAACAAAGTAACAACGTTAAGATTTGTAGCTTACGGAAAAACTCAGTTATCAGAGATTAGATTATTGCAACTATAGATACTGTGTAACTATCGTGATGATATGCAAAAAGAGAATGATTTCATTGAGCATTGCATGTGAAAAAAAGTATGATATAAACGTCCTTTTAAAGTGATCTAACGTCGTTTAATGAGATTAAACGGCCAATAAAAGTAAAAGTGAAAAATACATATACGTATTACAAAGGACAGTCCTGACAAGTGTATTTATCAGAAATTCATATACTAGTAGGATTAGAAATTGTGGTAGTCTTATGAGGAAAGGGCCAGTCACCTAATATTAGTCCTGGTTAAATTACAGCCTTACACCAACTTGATGGTACTTTTTTTTCTTCTTGTACAAGGGAATGTGCACGGTGCGTGGATGCACTGGAACACTTACTGGAAAATGAATTATAAAATTAATTCGTACGTGAAATCAGTTTCCATTGTTACCATAATAGATTGCTAGATTTTTTTTATGGCAGCTTATGATTATTGCGTAATAAAATCCCAAGGGTTCTCTAAAATAAATCTCACTGATCGAGAGATGGATCTACGAGTATCCATGATAAGAGTCATATTGCAGATGTTTCACGACATTTTATTAACACCTATGTCAGTTTGATATTTAATATCTGAATACACATTAATACAGAGAGAGAGAGAGAGAGAGAGAGAGAGAGAGAGAGAGAGAGAACGAGTTTATCAATTGTTATTCAGAGATTACCGTGGTAGTGCCGAGTTGATCAGCTAATATACATACATACATACATGCATACATATATATATGTATGTATATATATATATATATATATAATATATATATATATATATATATATATATATTATATATATATATATATATGTGTGTGTGTGTGTGTGTGTGTGTGTATATTATACGTCATATCACATTACCGTGATTCATATACAAATATCGAGCTACAAATGGCCTTTAATATCTAATCGCTCTACCTTGGAATTAATATATTTTTATATGTTTAACCGAAGGGGAATTTATTCAGCGATATATCTACACACACACACACACACACACACAAACACACACACACACACACACACATATATATATATATATATCTATATATATATATATATATATATATATATATATATATATATATATATATATACTATATATATATATATAATAGTATATATATCTATTATATATATGAAATATATATATATACATACATAATATATATATATGATATATATATATATATATATCTATATATATATATATATATATATATATATACTATATATATATATAATATATATATATATATATATATATATATATATATATATATATATATATATATATCTATATATATATATATATATCATATATATATATCTATATATATATATATATAGTATATACATATTATTACAGTCGTGAGAGGGAAGGGTAACTTACCATTTTAGCAGGTGGGTTCCATGGATTATTATAATACAAAATAAAGGTATTTGAATGAGAATACGATCAAACAGATTTTAAATATAATAATGCAAAAATTATTTACAATACATTGCAATTAGACTTAACGCCATTATAAAAGGAACACAAATGCCATAAAGGGAGGCAATGACGCAATAGGACAAAATAAATGACAAATGACAACCACGTCTCGAAAAGTAATCACACTGGAAATTAAGAACACTTGAAACAAAAGCACAATTCGTTATTAAACCCTTACAACAATATCACTTATACTTAGCTTATAGATACATCACAATAAAGTGGACTCCTTCCCTGCCGGACACCAAAGTCCTTGGTTTAGTTGCTGAGTGGAGACTGATTCAAAATTACATTTGGGGGTCGAAGAAATTTAGGATGGGCGGAGCAAGTAAGAACAAGGAGTGTGAAACAGGCAAACAGTTTCTGGGGAAGGACAAAGGAAAGTGGTATATCAGGGGAAAACAATTCAGGGTCAAAATCAAAAATAATACAATAATTACAATAATGTGGAAGGTGTAATACCTCCCCCTAGAGGATCAAGCCCAGCAGAGTGGCTTAATCAAAGTTAAACACCTTACATCTCCTGAGAAGGTTGAGAATGGGCCCGTGACAAGGCATCAGCAAATACGTTGTCGCTGCCCTTGAGGTGCTTTATTTGAAGGTTGAAGTTTTGAAGATATAAAGCCCATCTTAGTAAGCGCTGATTATGGGCCTTGGTGCGCTCAAGAAAGGTGAGGGGGTTTTTGTTTTCGGTCTTATTAAGATATGGATGACAGGAGCTCCTTGTAGATAACATTCAAACTTTCGAGAGCAAGAACCAAACTTAAAAGCTCCTTCGCTATGGTACTGTAGGACAGCTGATGAGGCTTGAAGCTACTGGAGGTGTATCCTATTGGGTGGAGTACCCATCAATTTCCTGCAGCAACACTCCTCCAGCACCTGTGTCGCAAGTGTCTACTTGCAAAGAAAAGGGTTTAGAAACTTATTAGGACTGTGTAAGACTGGCTCACTACTCAAAAAATATTTTAAATGTTCAAATGCTGCCTGACATCTCTCATCCCATTCATACTTCTTTTTAGGGCTGGTAAGACTATGTAAAGGGGCAGCTACTGAAGCAAAATTTATTTCAGTCTGGGTGAAGGATCTGATTAGGTATTAAAATGCGGCGACTCTTCTGATCATGACAGTTTTTTGATTTTGTAAGCCCGTACAGAAACAATGCCACTGTTGAATTTTTTTCTGCAGCTGTCAGTGCAAGCATCATGATTTCCATGCTGACCAGCGCACACAGTTACTAGAGGCGCTAGTATCTCTATTTTCAAAATGGTGGTATATGCCCAGCCAATGATAAAGCAGAGTGATGTTACCCCTATGTATGGCTCTGTTACATCTGGGACAGGTATATTTATAAATAACATTAAGTCGGCATTTTAAGAAAACGAATATATGCAGAACTCGTTTCCATGAACTCAAAATTATCTACTGGTGTAACGCCTGAGCGCCTGCTCCTGCCCTTGGTTTTATATATTATATATATTATATATATATATATATATATATATATATATATATATGTATATATATATATATATATATGTGTGTGTGTGTGTGTGTGTAAATATATTGCTGAATAAATCCCCCTTCGGTTAAACATATAAGAACATATATTAAATTCGAATGGTTAGAGTGAATTAGATATTAAAGGACATTAGTAGCTCGATATTTGTATATGAGTCACGGTAATGTAAAATGACCTATATATATACATATATATATATGTATATATATATATATATATATATATATATATATATATATATATATATATATATATAAATATATATATAGATATATATATATATATATATATATATATATATATATATATGTATGTATGTATGTATGTATGTTTATTAGCTGATCAACTCGGCACTACCACGGTAATCTCTGAATAACAATTGATAAACTCTCTCTCTCTCTCTCTCTCTCTCTCTCTCTCTCTCTCTCTCTCTCTCTCTCTCTCTCTCTATTAATGTGTATTCAAATATTAAATATCAAGTTGACATAGGTGTTAATAAAATGTCATGAAACATCTGCAATATGACTCTTATCATGGATACTCGTAGATCCATCTCTCGATCAGTGAGATTTATTTTAGAGAACCCTTGGGATTTTATTACGCAATAGGATACGTTGTATTCAAGGAAGTCTTTTCCTTTTTTTTTCTAATCATAACGATGGAAACTGATTTCACGTACGAATTAATTTTATGATTCATATTCGAGTAAGTGTTCCATTGCATCCACGCACCGTGCATATTCCCTTGTACAAGAAGAAAAAAAGTACCATCAAGTTCTTGTAAGGCTGTAATTTAACCAGGACTAATATTAGATGACTGGCCCTTTCCTCATAAGACTACTACAATTTTTTATCCTGCTAGTATATGAATTTCTGATAAATACTCATGACACTTGCGATCAGGACTGTCCTTTGTAATATATGTATTTTTCAATTTTACTTTTATTGACCGTTTAATTTCATTAAACGACGTTAGATCACTTTAAAAGGACGTTTATATCGTACTTTTTTTCGCATGCAATGCTCAATGAAATCATTCTCTTTATGCATATCATCACAATAGTTACAAAGTATCTATAGCTGCAATAATCTAATCTCTGATAACTGAGTTATTCCGTAAGCTACAAAACTTAACGTTGTTACTTTGTTAGCAAACTGATCTTCAGAGAACCAGACATATGTTATTCCGGCTCTTGTATATATATATATATATATATATATATATATATATATATATATATAGATATATATATATATATATATAGTATATATATATATATATATATATATATATATATATCTATATGATATATATATCTATCTATCTATAGTATATATGTATATATATATATATATATATATATATATATATATATATATATATTATATATAGAATACATTATATATATATATATATAATACAATATATATATATACTATATATATATATATATATATATATATATATATATATATATATATATATATATCTATCTATCTATCTATCTATATATATATATATATATATATATATATATATATATATATATATATATATATAGATATATATATATATATCTATATATCTATATATATATATATATCATATATATATATATATATATATATATATATATATATTATGATATATAGATATATATATATATATCTATATATAATATATATATATATATATATATATATATATAATATATATATATATATATATATATAGATATGATATATATATATATATATATATATATTATATATATATATATATATATATATAGATATATCTATATATATATATATATATAATATATATATATATATATATATAGATATATATAATATATATGTATATATATAATATATATCATTACGGTCTAAACGGTTAAGTAAATATGTTTCTCAAGTTGCAGACGATCTACCAGTTTTGTTCGAGTCTTAAGTTCAATTTTCTTTCCAAAACTCCATATGAAACCAGTCATTTCTCTTCAACCTGTAGATTTCTAGACCTTAAAACTGCATTCTGTTTTTTCTCTTATCGTCTTTTCAGTCTCCGATTTTGTTTCCTATTGCTTCTCCACTTGTCCTTTCCCATTCCAGTGCTTTCCTACTTGATTCCACTCCAAATGCGGACATTCGAAACAGAATACAAAAACTTGCATTTTACTCAGGAATGGAGTTTCTATTGCCGTGAGGATATTGTTAGAGACGTTTTGGTAACGATCGGTATACCCAGAAGAAGCCAAGGGATATTTGACGCTTTCACTACCTGATCAGTAAAATATATTGAAATAACCGATACATGGAAAAATTTACGCCATATTCCTTCATTTGACTTCAATCATACCAAAATGAAGAACATATGCGTCCATGATATTCTTTTGGCATACCAATAATAATGTAATTGGTTTCGTTATCTTATTTTTTCCTGTAATTACTAAAATCCATCTTCTTGAAAATAATATGATGGAATAAATCACCAATTAATCAAACTGAAGGACCGATACCTTTAATGAAATGAAGGTTCGTTTATAACATAAAAGATTAAGCTTAAGGGGAAAACTCGAAGAGCTAAATACTGATCTTGCCATAAAATAAAAGTAATTTTTTTCAAATCACCAATTTTTAATTATTCAGGTAAAATCTATCGGGAAGTTAAGTGACCATTCCGGCCAGGGAAACCTTTATCCTGTTTGTTTCCATCTGTCCTTCCGCCTGTGGTGTATTCGCATGGTAACACTGCGTCCCGGGCTTTAAATAGTTGCTCTTTGTGTAAGTTTTAGGCAAATAAAAGGATATCTGGGTGTACATTTGCAACTGAAAAGTGTTTTAATAATTTACTGTATGTGAGTTTAATACCGTTAATATTCGAAATAGAAGATTAATTGAAGCCCGGACGCAGTCTTACCATGCGCAAACACCACAGGCGGATGGACAGATGGAAAAAAAACAGAGTATAGTTATAAGTCCTTTGTGCTATTATCATAGGGAATGAATTATTTTCCTGTCTCTCTGTCTCTCTCTGTCTCTCTGTCTCTCTGTCTCTGTCTCTCTGTCTGTCTCTGTCTCTGTCTCTGTCTCTGTCTCTGTCTGTCTCTCTCTCTCTCTCTCTCTCTCTCTCTCTTCTCATAAAAGTTAAAATGGAGTGAACTTTTATCTTTTGCTCCCCTACCCTCAATAAACAGAAAAAAGAAAAAAAAATAGCAAAAAATATCGCAAGCATATCAAGCCCTACCTAACACCCACAGCCCTTCTATGAAATATTGAGGTATCTCGAAAATGGGAAATATTTAGCCACAGTTGCCTATTGAAATGCAGCCTGCCAATTTGCCAGCAGTGAGATTTTAACAACGCTTCACTTTTTATGATTCAGTTTAGCTCGAGGAAGGCTGGCTGTAAATGGTGGTAAGAGTCTAGCTGAATTCATTTATGATGGATTTGATCAATTTCCTTAATTGGCTTGAGCTATTTGGACCAAGGATGTAATATGAGCATTTCTCTATACTCTGGAGACCAAGATAGGCGACATTTGTGCGTAATCATGCACACTAATGATGACTTTATTGTTATTCACTTAAAGATATGTCCAAAGGAAGAGAAAGTTAACATTGGGAACACTGAGCTGTCAAATGAAACAAAAAAGCCTCACCGTTCTTATCTCTGCCATCACTCTGTTGTAAATGAATTTACATCGAATAGCCTAGTTTGTTGTTAAGGTTCAAACGAAACGGTTGGCACCAGGACAAATGACCCTCCTTTACTAGCATAGACCTGAGATTGATCCTATGGACAAGAAACTGCTTATGCGTTTTCCATAAAAAAATTATTGCATACATTTCTCATTGCAGCACTAAGGCACCTGGATTAAGTCAACTTTCTGAGTTGCATCCACGCAGACAAGGTAACAAATTCACTTTCCTTTAGGGGGAAATAGCTGCAGTGATGGAGAGAGGCGGAAGCGGACATGCAGAGAGAATTTTACACTTCGCTGAAGTGAAAAGGGGTATTTTAGAGGTTTATTTCTTTACTACTGTGTTCGAAGTTTTACTTTCTTATTTTAATTAAAAACGAAATCTATTGTCACATATTTATTACTCTTTACGTACGTGTTTTTAAGTCTTTATTTTATTTGTTTTACATATTCTGAATGTTAAAATCTTAGCATACACCTTGATGCATCTGATATATCATACTTGTGTTCGTTTTTTTATCTTATGTTGTTATTTCATAGAAGATATCCTAAATTTAGATTACACGAAGAAATATCGTGTACTTCAGGTATGTAATATTGGGTTTAATCGATAAGAAATTCAGAACTGAAATACTTTAAGTCAAAGAAAGTAAAAAGAACTCGGAATACTACTTTTACTACATGTAAAAACTATCTTTTGAAAAATCCTGCCATCACCTCAAAGCACTTTCCATTCATAGATTCTGGTGGTCAAGATCGTAGCATTAGGGGATAGAAATATTCATTGATGGACTAAGGATCTTAAATGTTTAGCAAAGAAAACAAAATAATTGAGGTGCTGGTCATACTACATGACAGAATCAATTTTATTTTTAGTAACAGTAAGCAAATGTTAAAAAAAGAAATAATAATAAAAATTTCATTTAAGAAAATGAAAAGATCGTCAAAAACTAATAGAGAAGACAATTTTGAGGAGTTGTTTTCGCAGATGTCGATCTCAAGTCAAAATTTTATAGATTTTCTGATTTAAACAGCGCTTTGGAATTCTAGTTTCGTTTATCTTTTATTCCGGTCCTCCAAGGCAAACAAAATTATTGCTGCCAGCGTTTTATGCAATTCTTTGCTTCCTCTATTTTGCTTAACTTTCAGTTTAGATTTCCAAATGTATTATCGTTAATATTATTATTCATATTTAACACGGAAAATTTTTTTAATGTTTTTTTTTTTCACACTGTGCCCTAAACATATTTTCGAGACCTGACTTTATGGAAACAAGTAATCCTTCTCCTGAACATCAGAATGCTTATTACGATACTTTTTTCTTTCTTACAGATTTTTCCTACTAGATTTTAAAAAGTTTCGTACAAGTTTTCATTCAAGTTTGACATATTTATATAGTCCTTTTCTTTTTGTTTATATTCTCTCCCTCTTCCGCTTTGTCATCTGTTCCTCCCGTCTATTTTTTTTTTTTTTTTCGCGTTCCTAGGTATTGCTTTGTTTCTTCCC
>NC_087209.1:42798758-42836258 GCF_015104395.2 Macrobrachium nipponense | reverse complement strand
ACTTCCTGTGATTGCTTACTCTTGGCTGTGAAATTTGGACGTTTGGTAATGGACGACCTCCTCTTTAAAGTGCAACTTTATCGTGGAGAGACAATGCAGAAACTTCACTTCTTTAAGTTTACTAATTGTCTCTTTTTCTTTGGCCATGACTGATTACTAATGGAGGAGTGCCCTAATCAAATTTGAAACTGTAAACAAAACTGAAAAAGTAAATAAAGATAAAATACTAAAATTCAAAATATTAGCTTTCAGCAGCAGAGAGACTGATGGACGGACTGACCGAAAATTATGTGAATATGTTATATAAAAAGATTAAGTTTATATAAACTAATCGTAACATGATATAAATCATTAAAACATTACAAGGAATAAAAACTCGAAAACAAAAATATTATCATACAAAACTAAGTATGACAGTGAGATAAAATAACATAGGCCTAATAAAACAAAAGGACTAAAGAACATCCAGCTGAAACACAGACACATGCTTACACTCTCTCTCTCTCTCTCTCTCTCTCTCTCTCTCTCTCTCTCTCTCTCTCTCTCTCTCTCTCTTTTCTCCCGCTGAGGAAGGCAGCAGAACCACTGCAGAAAGCTACTATTTTGTATATTAGTATCATTGACATTAAAGGGCTTATCATTTTTTTCCCATTTACTGCAACTCGCCACTGAGAAATTTTTCTGCATTATATTACATATCACCAGTATCGTCACTAATTTGATCACTGTCACTAATAATACATATTGATTGAGCTTTGACGAATTTCAAAACACACCTTCCCCTCCAACAGCTACGCTAACACTGCTCGAGAGGGCAGTGCTCTCCTCACCTTTAATATACATGACAAATTCCAGTTTATTTTGTGGATATGGTTATTTATATAGTTAAAAATCGCTGAGCTCTGTTGCCCATACTTAACTGTTTGTTTATGTTATATTAATCTCTGGGGAAGTGTTTTTTCCGTACAACCGATGTAAGATTTTTATTGGATGGAATTCTGTTGTAACAGAATTCCATAAAATAAATCGACCTCCGACATTTTTCACAAAGAAGAGCCAAAGAAGTAAAAGAAGAGTATATGAAAAAATTAAATCCTAAGAAGATGGAGGTTAGAGCAAAATGGTAATACTTGAATTACCATTAAAACCACATACAGTGCGAGCTCATATTAGGCCAAATATTTTGGATAGATGTCTTTTATCCACTTATTATTTAAGGTATTTGACTATCCATTATTGCACCTGGCCAGTTTGGAGCCACATGAAGTTTAAAGAAATAAAATATTTAGTATAGGATTTAAAAAAGTAGCATGCTCTATAGGAGTTGCTTGGCACGTCACCTAGAATTTCGTGTTATTTTATTTTGAGGTGGTGCTGACCATTTCACTTCATATTAATCTATTCTCCTATTAGGGAGGAACAATAACGAAAGATCACCCTTCGGTTTTTTATGGCGATAATGACACGCATGCAGTCAATTTTGAATTCCTTGATAACTTACTATAGAACTTTTGAAAAATATTTTAGGACCTATGTTATCCAGCTACGTTTTTTGGATATTTGCCATAATGCAGCCATGAAGATTTTCTTTTTTTAATAAAACTGAGAAGAAGGTAGAATTCCTAAGAACATCTTTATGTTTGTGGTGGTGGGGGTTGGGGGTGACTAATTTTGTTGGTCCTTAAAATAAACTGGTGAAAGTATTCGTTGCACGTATAATATTTTCATATAACACAGTTACAAATATACTTTATAAGAAAATGTTCTCATACACACCACCTGCTTGTATTGTGATTGATTTTTATTTGTGTTAGATAATTAGCCACTATTTATAAAAAAAATGGATAAACAAATCAACATATGCGTTCAGTTATAACGGGCCAAAGAATAATGTTCCTTTTAGTTCACCAGAGTGAGAAAAAAGCAAGCAAACAAACGATTTCCCGGTCTCATATTGTTATAATAACACGATATGAAAATATGGTTTCAGAATTATTAAAAACAATTGCTTTAATATATATTAAAGGAGAGTTTATATAATTTGTAGAACCAGGCTTCTAGTCCTTGGGAGCGTGGGTAAAAATTCAACATGTAGCACCCCAGGCCGGGAAAACTTTGTCTGCCAATTTAAAACAAAATCAATGGAAAGAGGAAGATATGCAAATGAACGTTGTGAGAAAAAAAAATCTAAAAAAATTTTTCCCTATCTTCCACGAGAAATTGAAAATTACTATTTATAACCCCTTTTATGAGACAATCGTAAATTTTACTCTGTTTTTCATGGTTTTTAATAAATAATTTGTCCTTTTCAGTACCTAAGTTTGAACCTAGATACTGTCCCTCACCTGACGAGATTCTACTTCAAATATATTAACCTTTGTATGTATTTAAATAGTTACATATTGTTAATCTTAGTTGTGCTCAGCAAAACTCATCCTTCTTTGGAATTTTGTTTCATTGCATGTAGTTTGTTTGAAAATGGCTTAAAGTAAAGCCGAAAAATCATGAACTCCTTTGTTCACCTTTCCCCATGTCGAAGGACTAGATGTTAGTTGATTTTTGCAATAACCAGTGAAATAAAAAAAATGAGTAAAAGGAAAAGGAAGAGAGAGAGAGAGAGAGAGAGAGAGAGAGCGAGAGAGAGAGAGAGAGAGAGAGAGAGAGAGAGATAGTATAAATACCTGTAAGTTAAGACGTGTAAAAAAATAGCGACTTATTGTTATCAATAACTGAAGCTAACTTCAAATATAACTAACTAGAACGAATGGTTTTAAATAACACATTCTATTTTTGATATGGCTTCTTAAAGTGGAAGGACATGGTACGGCCCATTTACAAAATCAAATTTCCAGCTGCGATGACATTGCCATGAGTCCTCATGGATCATAAAGCTTGACATCGTCTGCACTACAGAAAGAGGTATAATATGCATTTCTCCTGATCTCAGTGCCAGTTATCCATATATCTTTCGGGAAAACATGAAAGACCCAGAAATGGGTCAGTCCATAGATAAAAAATATGTTAAACTCAAAAGGTTGATAATTTTTTCCCCCAGAATATGGAGGTGTTCGAGCACGCACTGCCTTTGATAGATAACATTGGTAGTAGAATCCTTGGGATAGAGAAGCGAATTCCAGCAGAGAGGGATTCAAGGCCATAAAATATACATGGAGTTGGAAGGAATGAGAGTGGGTATACATTACTTATATATATATATATATATATATATATATATATATATATATATATATATATATATAATATATATATATATATATATATATATATATATATAAAACAACGTCAATATGACGCTCGTTTAAACAATTGGAGAGAACTCCTATCTATGAAACGTAACCTACCTTTCATTGTTCCCTTTGAGTGTTACATCTGAAGCTAGCTGAAAATCGAATATCAAACTCTAGGCTAATTCAAACTCCCACTATTACAAAAATAGTACTTTTTTATTCCAAAAATAGCCAACATGAAAATGGAGTAATATGAGTTAAGAAATATATGAAAAAAACATTAAACTCTCATATTCTTCCCAAAATCATATTTAAAGTAAATACCCCCTCTTATCTCTTTCTGTCCAAAATTCATAGTCTATCAAAAGTCAAAAAAGTCTAGAGAAATCCCATTTTACCATATGGTGACCTCGAATCCATCTGAAAATGAGAAGATAATTATCAAAACAATGAAATGTTAAAGTTCGTCAATAAAATGTGTCACATCGCACTCCCCTTTCTCTAGAAACTTGACCTCACATGTCACTTTCACTTCTACCTTTTCCGACGAACCTCCGAGCGCCTTCTCTACGCCAAAATTACTTGTGTCCACTATGACAGTTTGTCATCTAATTCCCCTTAATTCAAATACTAGAGATTATATGTTATTTTCTGTGACCCACGTACGTAAGTACGCCCACTAACCCACTTACGGATACACACATGCTACTTCATACAAACGGCAGTTTGTTCCCATGTCATCGATAACTTTTCCCCGTGGTTATCTCATGTCTCTGGAATATATCCACGACCTCTTTTATGCACACGGCTTGTTTCCAATTTCTTTTCATCTCAGCATTTCCGAGGAATCCAGCGTTTGAGCCTGTCTCTAACCGGCAAGAGCTAAGGTAATTAACCCCCATTCATTATATATATATGTCTGTCTTTCCCTCTTAAGATGAATAGGCCATATGTGTGTGCACCCATATTGCACACTATATTGGCTACTGGTATATACTAGTTCATCATGTTTTTTTTTAATTTACCACATGATTTAGAGCTACTTCTGTTGCTGGGGTTCTCCTACTCCGTCGGCTGCATAGAAGTTTGATAGCTACTGTAACGCACATTGACCATCATTATCACTACCATAACTGCAATCACTTGAACTGTGTAGCGTTCGTCGAAGAAGAATTCATTCCCATCGTTATCCTCTAGCTGTGGAACTTTAACCATCTCCAGTGTAGGCTGAACTTTAACCGCCTCGTGGTCCCCATGTAAGTGTTTCATGAACACCTTTGTCGAGGAAAAGTAGATTCCGGCTGAGAGTATGAACCATCTCGAAATTACTCTGCATGAGCCATTATTAAGGGTCTGTGACCCCTGTAGGTGTATCCTAACACCCTCCTTGCTGAACTGTAGATTCCATGTCTTTCAATGAAGGAATAGTAATCGCCACCTCGTTGCCAACTTGCAATGGCGACCCGTAACATCGTCGTCCGTGTGAAGATCCGACCTCTGACGTATTAGATCCTAAGTTGTTTTCGTTGTCACCACTCATGTGAGCTTGGGAACTCTCTAAAGTCATCGTGTGTCCATGTTTCATCATTAATAGGTTCTAACTGACCCCTTGACAAGTCTACACGATCTAAAAAAAAATAAAGTCTTGCTTTAATACACAAATCTGTCATGAACTAACATACCCAATCTCATAGTCAATCATTCAAGACTGAAATTCTTACCTAAAATAAATATGGTCTTTATCTAGTGACGCCTATTAAACTTACTGGGAGAATTTTTATCACTAACTGACCAGTCATTATTAATCCCGTCTCTGACAAGTATACAAGCAAAGACCCAATAATGTTTATAAAACAAAATCCCTGTAGTGTTTATACATCAAACATATTGTTGAATATCCCTTCTATCTTACGTATCCCAAGATAAATTCTACCACCTCTCTATAATATAAATCCTATGTAAAGGTACCATACAAATAAAACACTTAATCCCGATTACAAGTTTCCCATGTAGAAAAAAAATAATTCAACTTTTCACATTACAAAATGTATAAGGAGAAAAAACAATAATTACCTTTTTCCCATTACAAAACTTAGTATGAATATAACCTCATAAAATATAATACCTGACCAGGGCCCCGTAAAACCACAGTGCACTAGTGCCACACCCCAAGAGCCATAATACCACAAAGAACCACAATCACCACCCTTTGGCTCATAAAACCATACATCACCACCAAAAATCATAGCCCAAAAAATTCACCACCAAAATAACCACAAAAACTATCCCCAATAAATCAACACCACCAGGAATCACCAAGTCACAAAAATCACCACCAGGTATCATCAACACCAAAAGTCATAGCCAGACGAACCTCTTATAATATTTCTCAACTCCACGGTATTTTCCCATATTTGTTCATCCCATTTTCCCATTATGAAAATAATTACCTCGGGTTTTTATGCCAAATCGCCGCATTTTGCGCATTATAAGAAAATAGTAAAAGAATGAAAGAAACTAAATATTACATCATACTGATTTATCACATTTCATTATATATTTGCAAAATTCTGGGAGAAAAATGTAACTGCACAATGTTATCTTATTATTTACCTATCTTTTTTCAATTTAAATATATGAGTTAATTTCGACCGACATGTCTTTTCTTCTAAGACTACTAATCTGTTTCCTATCTTTTCTTCAATAACTCTAAAAGGACCCTCAACTTTGTACCTAACCTGTAATTTAGTTAATTTCTCACATAGATATTTAGAAATACATTGTCTCCAATAGTAATTTTAACATCTAATGATTTATCATTGCTTCTTTCCACCATTTCTCAGGTCGTATCCCCGCCTCGAGATTATGGCTGAGACAGCTTGTCTCTCCTTTGCTGTGGAAATTATGCTTCAATTGTATCTTCTCTATGATGAGGTATAGTTAACAGATCAAATGTGCCTTGTGCTTGGCAACCAAACAATGCTTCGAATGGAGACATTTTAATGGAATCACTGCCCATAGTATTAATGTTGTGTCTAACTATATCGATATATCTATCCCAGTTTTCTATCATTTCCACCTACACTCTTCCTGAATGCTTTGAACACTTTCCTTTTTGCTCGTTCACATAACCCATTAGCTTCAGGTCTGTAAGGAATAATTGTTACCTTCTGTATGCCCATGACTTCTGCCAAACACTCTAAAGCCTTGTTTACAAATTCTCTACCATTGTCGGTCAACAAAACCTCGGGTGAGCCATATCTACAGATAACACCATTGAAAAATGCTATAGCTACTTCTTCGGCTGCTTATGCTTAAGTGGAAAATTTCTACAATCCATCCCGTTAGTTCATCTATTATTACCAACAGGTATTTACTTCCATATCTAGATTCACAAAAATTTCCTAGGATATCCATAATATCCTCTGAAAAGGTCTACTTGGTATCGGATGTGACCCTAATTTGCAAGAAGTTACCCTTGTGGGTTTGCAAGCATTGCACACTGTACAGTTTTTCACAAAATTGTCCACATCTTTCCACATATTTTTCCAAATATACTTATTATGCATCTCATTATATGTTTTTCTATCCCCAATTGTGGACTACAGAACCTGCAGTGTACTATATCCAAAATTACTGGAATTAGGACTTTCGGAATTATGATCTGTGTCGTATCTCCTTTACTTTCACTAGTCCTTAATTTATCAATTTTCCTGGACCCCAACAGATTGCCTTCTAATTCTAAACCTGAAAAAGGTAACTTATAACCTTTCCTGACTGATTCCCTGCTTTTGCGTCTGCCAAAATTTCATCCTCATCTTGCCTTTGCTCTATGAGACTTTTTATCCCATTGGATATAATCACTAGTAACCACCCAACTTGAAATCCTTCCATATTAAAAAATCCTCTACTAAGGGCATTTGCAACTACATTTAACTTGCCTTCTGTATATTTGAGCTTTGCATCGAAGTCCCTGATAGTTAAAAACCATCGAACTCTTTTGGGTGACAAATCGGGTTTATTAAAAAGATCCAATAATGGCTTGTGGTCTGTAAGAACTACTACTTTATTCCCCATCAGTAGCATTTTAAAATAAACCAAATTTGATACTATTTCAAAGGCTTCTTTATCTACGGTAACCATTAGTCTTTCATTGCTGCCATTTGTTATAAATTTCCTACTGAAGAATTCAATGGGAGGGAACTTTCCATAAAAGTTTTGCATAAGGCAAGCACCTATACCTTTCAGAAACCTAGGAAAAATACCCGCCATCCCCAGGAATGACCTAGTTTGTTTCTTTGATTTCGGGGTAGAAAAATCTGCAATTGCTTTGACTTTGTCGTCATTTACTCTAACTCCCTCTTTAGATATGACATGACCTAAATATGTAATTTGCTTCTACAAGAAGGAACACTTAGCTAGCTTAATTTTCAATACTGCTAACCTAAGTCTCTTAAGTACTTCCTTAAGCACTTCTAAGTGTTGCATGATCGAGTCTGTTGCAATTAATATATCATCCGTGCACAAAAAAATATTTTTACCCAATAACCAGCGCAAAACTGTGTTTACTAACCTCATAAAGATCATAGGACTTCCTGACAAACCAAACAGCATCCATGTAAATTAATAGTGTCTCTTGGACACTGAAAAAGCAGTATATTCCTTACTATTTCTACTTAGAGGGACCTGCAAAAACCCCTGCGCTAAGTCAATTTCTACAAAAAGATTCGGTATGCAAGCGACTGGGTAATGGTAAAGAATTGTTTTCTCTTTCAAACGTCTAAAATCGTCGCATACCCGGACAGATCCGTCCTTCTCAGGCACAGCTAACTGAGGAAATTGTATGGAGACGCACTAGGTCTAATGATTCCTTCCTCTTCCCATTTATTGACCTCTTTTTCTACTTGTTCTCTAATTTTGAAAGATATGCAGTATGCAGGAATAAAAATGGGTTTTGTACCTTCCTCTAAGTTTACCTTATGTTCTAACACATTAATCAATCCCAGTTTATCCCCTCGTAAAGATACCGTGTCCCCAAATTCTGCCAAAAGTTTGCTTACTGCTTCTATATGATCTTTAAAGTCTGCATTAGTTAAATGTTCTCTAAATATTTTCCTCCTTGATTGCATTTCTGCCTCTGAAAACTCGGTTTTCCCTCTACAATAACCACATATGTATTCTTCTGGTATTTCCTAACTGGTATCATTCCCGTTCAATAATTCCACCCATGTAACACCAGTGTTTGATACTCTGTTCACCAATACAGTGCAAATAATCCCTCTTCATTTCTCGCTACCCTCAATTAGCATACTTCCCTGGGCTTTTTTACTTCCCTCAGTAATAGTATCAGTATTAATATCAGTATTAGTATCAGTATCAGTATCACCACCCATACTACCATTGTTAAAACCGCCAAAATTGTCACCACCATGGCCCTCAATGTCATGTTTATCATCACCAACACCACCCTCTTATTCCTTGTATCATCAGTGTGGTTCTGGTATCACCACTCCCCATATATCCTTAGTATCATTACCTTTAACACCACCAAAAACGCCCTTATTTTCACTATTCCCCATATTGATCTTGGTATCCTTAGTTCCACTTGCGTCCTCATATGGTATAAAAACACCTTATATTCCAACTGTTATACAACTAACACCTGTGTGAACCAATATCCTGTGTCTTCTACATGCAGGATGGCCCAGTAAAAGTCTGTTGCACAACGCAACCCCAATTATAACCAAAAATGGTTCTATTAACACTCTATCATCATGAGTAAACCGTATTCTGATGAACCCAAGATATTCAGTCTATGGGCTTGAACATCATACACTGTCTCCATTGACGGTTTCAAAGGGCATTAGGAGAAAACAATGGACTGATACAGATCATGGTCCATTAAATTCACAGAAGATCCTGTATCAATAAAAATTGGAATATTCCCATCCTCCACTGTCCCATTTACTATCAGCCTGGGCTCTGGAGCATCCCCCACGAGACCAGAATGGCATGTACAAATCATCAGTACCCTTTTTGTTGGTCGGCTTTCCACACATTTGCATATTCCACAATATTTTACTCTACATACTTTCTTTGCGTGCCCTGTTTATTACAATTGTAGCCACAGAACTGATTTTACCCTTGATTGATCGATCTTCTCTTATATTCCACTTTTGCACACAAACGGGGAGAAGGAAAATCTGAGTCTCGTTTGCATCATACTTCTTGGGCCGTTCCCATTAAAAAATATAATATGCACCATGGACATTTGCACATATATTTCTGAATTTGGGAATAAAAGTCCTCATCTGTTGTAGGTTCAATCTTTTCATCAAACTATCTACAATGGTGTCCAGGACATCCTGTAGAAGCTGTGCAAAATGAAACAAATTATGTAAATTGTTGAGTGAGATATTATTCCCCTTTACTCATGTGGAATTTCTCAATTTCTGTATCCATTCTCCCACTGAGTCAAAAAGTTTTGAGCTATCTCAATAAGGCTTGTTGTCCCTTTTCTAATCTTGTACAGGCCTCTTAAATCCCTCACCATATCTTCGTGTTCTTTTGAGCCATAAGTCACCCTTAGAAATATTTGTAATTCGGTCCATGACTGACATTTTGTGAAATGAAAACTTCTTCCTAGCTTAAACCCATTTTTAAATGGGGTCGCCATTGTGAATGAGTCGTCTCCATCGATTTCTGTCCTGTGCCTCGTTCTCATTTATACCTTTCAAAACCATATCTTCCCCTACACAATCACGCCATCTCTCTCTTGGTCTTCCCTTCTTCCTTCTACCCCGCACTTCCATTTCCATCGTATGTCTTCCAAACATGACGTTCCTCCCTTCGTAAGAGGGTCCATACCATCGAAGCCTTCCTTCCTGTATTTTCTTCGATATTTCAACTACCTTTGTCGATTCTCATATATACGCATTTCTAATCCTATCTTCCCTTGTTACTCCCGACATCCATCTCAACATTCTCATTTCAGCTACATCCATCTTCTCATCTGTTTTCCTCATACTTTCCTCATACTTTGTGTACTGAAAACTACGTCACCTAAATGACAAATCCTCTTTATTGAAATCTAACAAGGCTTTTGACTCTGTGAACGCCTCAAAAAAAATTTGCACCGGTTAGGACAGAACACCATCAATAATGCCTCGAGAAGGGCTAACTCCTGCATTTATGTTAGTTATCTTATGCACCAAAGTCTAACTTGTACCTACTTCGTCCATTTTGCCTTCTTTATGGGAACTCTTATAATTCAGGATTCACCCTGACCTCAATAACATCGGATATATATGCACACACAAACCACCAATACAAAAGTAATAATATATTTACCCATAGAAGAAAAAATAAACATGCAGCAATTCCCAATAAACCGCTACTACTTTGAGTTACTGCCTCAAAGAATCAAGGTCAATCAGCTGATCCAATGTGTGTCATTATGCCCACAGAAAACAGGGAAGAGCGAGAGAGAGAGAGAAAACATACCGCTGATCTCTTAGAATATATTAATGGCTTACATATACAGTTCACAATTGAACACGAACACGACAATAAACTTTCATTTTTTTTTAGATATTTTAATCACTCGAACTCCTCAAGGTTTTAATACCAGCGTTTTTGAGAAAAGACATTTACAGGTCAAGGTACGAACTTTTACAGCAATTGCTCTTTCAGTTTTAAATTAAATAGTATTTTCACACTGTTGCACCGTGCCTACATGTTATCCTCTACCTGGCACAACTTTCACGAGGAAATTCTGTTTTTACTACAATTTTTCAAAAATAATTCGTATCCATCCTTCTTATTCAACAAGTATGTAAATAGTTTCTTGAATAATATATTTCAACCCCGTCTGTCCATACCTAATGTCCCTAAATTGCTCATGTATGCCTCCATTCCTTTTGTACATTCGAAGAAATTCAAACAAACACTACAAGACTCATTCGCAGTACATTTCCAGCTATAGACATCAGATTATGTTCAAAAAATCCTAAGACAATTGGGTCATTATTTCACCATAAGGATAGGCTTCCTGCCTTGATGCGATCTCTAGTGGTTTATTGTTTCACTTGCCCAAAATGTAAAGTTGGGAAATATATCGGAGCCCACTAAGAGATGCTCAAAGTCAGAGCTGATTCTCATCTTGGAGTTAGTCATCGAACTGGATGTCAATTAAAAACTAAAGAATTTTCTAATATAAGAGACCACTGTAAGAAATGCAAGACATCATTCACTTATGAAGACTTTAATGTTATCGCCCAAGCACCCAATGACCACTCTCTCTCCATCCTGGAATCATTAACTATTAAACAGCTTGTTCCTTCCCTAAACAGTCAGAACTCTTCCACGGTCTTATATATCGCCTAAGTTGACGTCGTCCTCCTGAAAAACTGAGAATGTCACTCAGTTCTTAGCTCAGATAGAGTAAGGTACAATACATTTTAGCACCATAACTTTTTATATATATAATTTAATTTTTTTTTTTTTTTTTTTTTTTAGTATTAGGTTTCAATGTTTTTTAATAATGTTTTAGCTTATTTTTGTTTTTTTTAAATTCAAGTTTTTTGTTTTTAGACTTTGTGATTTTTTTAAACTGAGTCTTTTTTTAATTTTTACTCTTTGTATTTTACAGCCCTGATGATGAGACATGTAGTCTCGAAAATTTGGCCAATAAATTTAAAATGCTACGATGGCTGTTTGCTGTTTTATTCCTACTGAATCTACGGCGTTCTAGATGCCCCAATCTTCCAGTATATATATATATATATATATATATATATATATATATATATATATATATATATATATATATATATATATATATATATATATATATAAATATATATATGTATGTATGTATATATGTATGTATGTATGAATGTATGTTTGTGTGCGTGTGATTATGCGTGTAACAGTATATAAACCATTGCTTTATTCAGCGATCTTGTAGGTGTCTTAAATGGTTGTACAGAGTTTAATCATCGCTGTGCAGGAGCAATGTAGGCAGTTCTGTAGAAACTCAGCTCTTTTCTTCCGGTTAGAGACTGCCTCGATTCTGCCCTTGTGAGACTGGAAATCGACTCAACGTTGAATGGAACGTTGACCTGACCATTGTTCGGGAAGTGCCCACTTACGTTCATGTGTCAAAGAACGGAATTTTCCGTGGCATCCTTTTTCCCGGTTGAAATCGGATTTGTGTTGTCAACTCGTGGATTACGAAATCGCTAAAATGTAACTGCTCAAAGAGAGCGTTTTCATTCTGGTGTGGTGAACGATAGTTCGTGGTTGATCGCTAGGGCACTTGGCAATTGAAATTCCCGCCTGAGGGAGTAAGCGTTGAACTTTGAAACCCAATATTTTTTTGCCCATTAACCTTTAACCATTTTTGCCATTGTATAAAAGTGATTTGCTTCAGATGCTTTTGTTTACCCGTATTCTCTACATGTTTGAAATGTGATTTTGTTACCAATTTTTTATTCCATTGATTGATATGAGGTATTTGGCCTTTCATAGAGTGTTACAATAAACCCATGATTAATTGAGGGAGATAAGCTCCTGTATAACGAGCATTATAAAATGACGGATGTGGAATTCTCAAAAAATTACTTTGAGAATTGGGTGTAACAGACTTGGGTGTGACAGAGGGTAGGTTGGAGACTCGGGGGGGGGGGGTGGGGGGGGTGGGGGGGGGGTGAGACAAATTAATTCCCTCATGTTTACTATGCAATTAATTATTTTATTTCGACGAATACCTAATGGAATTTAATATCTATTTTCCATCTTCTATCTCTATATATTTCCTTTTCCTTTATTTTTCGGTTTAATTACTAAATTCTCAAGTGTTGAACTTAAGTCAATTACAGAATGAAGTCCATAATAAAGATTTATGAATTGAAATTTATGCAGCTTTCGCGTGTTATTTTGGAATATTATATAGCATAAGTAAATGGAGGGACTATATTGTGACGGAAGTTTAAAGATATCAGATATATTATTGTGTCTTTTCCAATAGAAAAAAAAGAGTCAGAGGGAAAAAAGAATGCAATATAAAAAAACTATTTATGTTATAAATGGCGATCGATTCTGTCAGTGAATTTAGAAATTTAATCTCCTAGAGCGACTAACTTATTGAAATAACATTACGAGATGTTAATGCACAAAGCATACAAAAATATTAAAATTACCTAACTTTAAACATATTGAGTTATGCATGTTTTTTTACATTTTCCTTCAAGTGGTCAAAACTAAAGTTGTGCAATAATTGATGACAATTTGAAATTAATGAAAACTTCTAGATCGATGATTCTGTCATTTACATGGATAACATAGTGAGAGAAATACTGAAGAAATGGCAAAAAGTCAAGTTTCACATTTCCTTGTATTTTGTATTACTCACCAGGCAGTTCATTATGTATAGTAAAATCAGACAGCCGAAGAAAGGTTTGGCTGAATTTTCCAAATGACCTTTGTTCTAAATAAGACTGGGGATAAATAAGCTACCCTTCAAAAGTGGTATTCTTAGTTCTCTATTTAATCCTTCCCCTTTTTAATTTCTGCTTTTTATAGTAATGTTCAACTTCGTAAGATTACTCAGCACATATTCTACTTTCGCAAATTATGTCACCATTAAAATCACTTGCCTTAATAATTAGGCCTAAAGGTGTTGTAGAGTCGTTTTTAATGTTCATAGTATTCTGAATGAAATTCAAGCTCTTAGTGTCAATGTAGTTTATATTTTAAGTTATTTGTGCACAGAATGTCAGCAATTTCTTTTTCAGAAGAGACTACGTATATTTCCCGGTAAATCTGGAGTGTCAAGAACAATCTCCTCATTTCTTGCTAATTTCAGGAAACAGATCTTTTGCTTTACACAGGTCTTATGTTTACTTAATAACTTATTTCATAAGGTACAGGATTGGTAGTCTTATTCGACTATAACTATGTTCTTATAAAATAGAATGGCAAGAGCGACAGGTAGAAAGGAAGACAGATAATTACAAATATTTATATTTTCACTAGAAAGATCAAACATGATTTGGTAATTAGTTTTTCTCATATAGAGTAAAATATCAAATGGCCACTTAGTGACTACCTCTACCGTAACGCGACCACCTTCCCAAAAAATATACCGAGCACTTCCTGTAGCCTAAGATAGGCATAAGTCCTGGGAACCAACACCTCGAGAACTCTACTTTCCTCTCGAAGTAAGTGTTTTATCCCAGGTAAGAAATTAAGGCCATAATTTCAGATTAAACTGATGTTTATGAGAGTCTAGCCATGCGCAGTGCTAACTTATTTCCATGACGCTTTGGAAATTTTTACATAAAACATCTTACATGTAGAAGATTGACGCCATCTGGATATTTCGAAGTCACTTCTGTAAACAAACTTCCCGTTTCCTGTGCTAAATTTACTCACCATTTATACCCATGGAGGCGCTGGTCACTTTCTTTACAACACTCTTAAACGATGATAGTGGTCAAACTTGCGACCGAGGAAAAATGGCGATTTTTTCGGGGTGGGAGAACAAGAAGAGTGCGTTAGACAACATTTGAATAATTAAATAAACAACAGAATAAGGTTATAAATTGTATAAATTTAATACGTATTCAATATTAATTTTATTTTGAAACATATTCTTTATTGTAAAAGTAAACCAGGTTCCTGACACAAATTTTTACAGTTAGCTGTGAACATTAGCTACTATATATTTTTCGAGTTTTCATTTTTGTTTATTCATATTGGCATATTACATAGTGTGTAATGTATATTACATACATAAAGTAAGTTTTGTATAAACATGATAGTGTTTTAAGCGTTAATTTTGAAATTAGACCTTTATTTCAGTGCTGTATTATGACGTCATGACCATCTTGACTGTCGTACCAATTATAGATGAATTCTCATACTCAAATTTCTTGCAAAAAATGGTGACTTAAAAATGTAAATTATAGATATATATATATATATATATATATATATATATATATATATATATATATATATATATATATATATACATATATATATATATATGTATATATATATATATATATGTATATATATATATATATATATATATATATATATATGTGTGTGTGTGTGTGTGTGTATAAATAAAGATAAATGCCACGAAGGAAAAATAAACGAAGGAGTCTGCGAGATCTTTCGGCTTAAAAGCCCTTTACTGAAGCAGATACTGACAAAAATACGAGAAAAGACAATACAAGAAGGTTCATATAACTGACGATAGGGATTATAAAGGGATTAGTGCCTAGAATCCGACACACCTGGAAGATAAGAAACCTTCCCAAACAAGCATAAACAAAGGGTGCAATTAAAGGTTTAAGACAATCATCTCAAGATACAATCTCCAGACAATTAAAGGATTATAGGTGACAGCTATACGGAACCTGGTAAACAAAAACCATATTCACAAAACATGACAGACATACTTACAATAAAATTTTTAATAACTCTAAGGCAACTGATTTTTATTTAAGTCAGTAATTATATATTTGAGGTCATTCTTAAACATGTTACAGATTACAAGGGTCTAAATGAAAAAGGCCACGACTAACATTGAAATTACAATGAAAAGTAAGTTGTATTAAAGCAGATTCTAAAAGATTTCGTGATAAGACATCTCTTGACCGTGCAATTACTGAACTGTCAATCCAATTAATTCGGTGGTTGTTTTCACTTAAATGAATAAATAATGCATTAGATTTTTGCCCAGTTTTTTTTACAGAGTATTTATGCTGGCTTAGCCTTACTATCCACATCACAAAAGCTGATAAGTCAAATAGTAATAGTAATTTTAGATAAAGCTGACTACATATCACGTATGCAAGCCCTACTGAATTTCTCAAGGGATTTAACATGGTGTCGGTAAGTTATCCATGTTTCGGAACCATAAAGAATGGTAGGTATGGACTATTGCCTGATATACCTTTATTTTGGTGTTAACACCCAAGTCACGATCATCAAAATTTTCTTGCATAGTTTTACAAAAGCTGAGTTAGCACATCTTAGGCAATATTGTACTTCGCCATCTATATTGGCATTTGAAGATAGCTGACTGCCCAGGTATGGGAGGGGGTCTATAGTTTCTAGAGCTTCTCCATTGATTTTTATAGCAGGTGCAACTCTTACGGCTTCAGTTGTTGGTGGATGATATAATACTTAGGTTTTTCCAAGGTTGATGGAAAGCCCAAGACGAGAGTAGCATTTACAAATGCATTCAATATAATTTGCAGATCATTGTCAGTTTGAGCACAGACAGCGTTATCGTCTGTATACTGAAGATCAACAATAGCAGTAACATTTACTTTAGTTTTTGCCTTTAGCTGGTTGAGATTGAATATTCCTCCATCTGTTCTGTAATTGATGGAGATACCTGGAGGCAATTCATCTTGAATGAGGTGCAAAACAAGATTTTACACACATATGGAAATATTGTTCAAATGAGCGCCGAGAAGGCTGGGAAGGTCTTGGCGGCCATTCAGGAGACGGATTGAGGAAACTCCGACGAGACGCCATATTGGATTTAAAAACTGCCTTGAAAATACATTTTACGAAGACTTCACATGCGTTATTTTTTAGTTCGTATGGCGGTTTCATATAGTTAATTTTGTTGACGAAACTTCAATCTTTTGAATAGTCTGCTTAAAGATTTAATTTTATTGTGGTTTCACCAATTAAATAACGAGTTAAAAAAAGTGGTCATTATGAGATTGAATGGTCGCACTTTGGTCATTTACCCTAAGTGTAGGCGTGCATTATTCGTAAAATTTCGCCAACAAAAAAGGCTGATTTTTGTTTACTTTCTTGTATGATTTATGAAGTCCAACGTTCCATAGAGCAGCAGAACTGGATAGCATCAAGTTGAGATAGTAGCTTCTTGTTCTTTCAGAAGAGTCTAAGACTATTGTATTCATAAAGTAGAATAGTTACATTAATGCTGTTCACACATACACACACACGCACACACACAAATGAAGAAGAAAACTTTTTATGGATTTCAAGAGACTGATATCTCTCTCTCTCTCTCTCTCTCTCTCTCTCTCTCTCTCTCTCTCTCTCTGTGGATTTGTTTCCAATTAGTATAATTATGCCATTTTATCTTTACGGTTTATTTCACAAGATAGAATGTGACCACGACCACGAAAATTGGCCGCATCATAAATAAAAAGAAAAAAAAAGAAAAAAAAATTAAAACCTTGGATTTTATATCCACACATAATGAGAAAACAATTAAGATGCAAATGAGACTACCAGACCATGCCAGATACTCGCTCCCAGTAGCAACATATATAAGCAAATAAATAGTTTGAGGATAGATTTTATAATAGTCTTTTTTTTTGTAGCGTATAGTAATTACGGATCTCGTACACAATAATGTCTGGTATCGAAGAATTCTTAAAATAATGTGAAGACCAGTATCTTTTATGATTCCTTTATGTTACAGGCATTGACTTTTTGTTTTTGTGTCGTGGAAAAATTCATCAATTAAAAAAGTATTCATATATATATATATATATATATATATATATATATTATATATATATATATATATATATATATATATATATATACAAAGAATTCCCTTTCGGTTAACATATATGAAAAATATAAATATATTCATTCCGAGGTAGAGCGAATTAGATATTAAGGCACATTTGTAGCTCGATGTACATTATATGAATCACGGTAATGAGATATGATTCATATAATGGCTATATGGGGACAAAAAGCACTACACTACTGAGGTCGAGGTGGGTTGATGCCGACTCCATAGCAACGAACACTTGAGAGAGACAGGTATTTGAAGTTGAGAGGTGGCATAAACTTATACCCACTTATGGTGGTATTGTGGTTTAAGGTTCACTGTTGGGTTCGACTAAAAATTCCCCTTCAGGTAACCTATATGAGAATATATTAATTCTGAGGTAGAGCGAATTCGATAAATTAAAGGACATTTGTAACTCGATGTATGTATATGAATCACAGTAATGTCCTATGACTCATATAATGACTACGTGCAGACAAAAACACTATAACGTTACCGTGGTCGAGGTGGGTTGATGCCGACATCATAACAACGAACACCCTGAGAGCAATAGGTATTTGTAGTTGAGAGGTGGCATAAACTTATACCCTCTTGCGGTGCCGTTGTGGTTTAGTTTCACTGTGCATCCTGAATTTTTGGTATCAATGGTTCGTGCCCGTGAGCCAACAAATTTCTTACCGACTAAAAATTCCCCTTCGATTAGCATACATGAAAATATATTATTCTGAGGTAGAGTGAATTAGATATTAAAGGGTATTTGTTGGCCGATGTATGTAGTATATGAATCATGGTAATGTGACATGACTCATATAATGACTACGTGAGGACAAAAACACTCGTCAAAAATGGTTAATTGGTATTTACCCATTCGAAACTTAAGTTGCAGTCTATTCAAATTTAGCAGTTTTGAAACGTTACTGAGGTCGAGGTGGGTTGATGCAGACTCCATAACAATGAAAACCTGAGAGCGACAGGTATTTGTAGTTGAAAGGAGACATAAACTTATACCCTTTTGCAGTGGCGTTGTGGTTTAGGCTTCACTTTGTGGTCTGAATTTGTTGGGTTTGATGGTGTCATGCCTGTGAGCCGACAAATTTCTTATCGACTAAATATTTCCCTTCGGTTAACATATATGAAATATAATTAGTTCCGAGGCAGAGCAAATTAGATAAAAGGACATTTGTAGCTCGACGTATATATATATATATATATATATATATATATATATATATATATATATATATATATATATATATATATATATATATATATATATATATATATATATATATATATATATGCACACGCGCACGTGTGTGTGTACATATGCTTTCAGCAGAGTGGTACAACAATCTGGCTTTTCAAGAAGTCCTAGATTTGGATGATAATTACCCCATCTATACTTTTCTCTGGACTTACCATAACCAGCTCATAGAGATGGTGGTGCCGTGATTTAGTGGAATTTGTGATATTGAGCAGGGTTTGAATTCGGCAACACGACTTGAAAGCCACCAGGGATACCACTTATCTGAGGGAGAGAGAGCGAGAGGAAAAGAGTTTAAGCATTACTTTGCCTTCCTAAATATCATTCATATATTGTTTCTAATCTTTACTATTAATTTAGCCTTCTTGGCAGAGATTCGGCATCCAAGGAAAGTTGACACGTTGTCTCTTCTGACTAACCAGATCTTCAAACATCATAAAGGGGAGATAAATTCTAGTGCAGCTGTCGATAGGGACAGGAGGCAGAACACTGGCAGGTAACAGCAAACCAAAATAAAATTAAAACTTACCTTACGAAATAAAAAGATAATTAATAGCATGATATACAAATTTGCTTCATTGATACTATGTAGTCCGTATGTAAATGATATCGTTGGCAAGGTCACAAAACTTTGGTATCATTATCAGTCCCCCTAATATTCTCTCCTTTTTTTTATTGAATTTTGTATTCACGGTATCTATGGGGTTTATTCTAATTCCCTATATATTTCAATATATTAAACAACTGTTATTTTTTTCTCAATTTTGTGTTTCTTTTATGGCTATTGTGATTCTTTGTTTAGGAAATTGGGTTGTATTTTTTTTTTTATATATATTATTTTACATAATACCCCTGATTATCAACGTACTCAGTAGGAATGTCACAATATTTAAAAAAAAAAAAAAAAAAAATTCTTTAGCTAATCACGGAATGGGCGTTATTTCCTGTGAAGTTACAAAATCTAAGACACATTTACATACAAAGCCAATAATTGGTTCTGTTGACCCTCCTTTATTCAGTTTATCTGGGAAACATTTTTGAATTTGATTTCTTGGAATAATTTTGGATTCTAATATACATGACAAATGTTTCTCATACAACTAATTAAGTACTTACCTTTTTATTAAAGGTGGCATATGACTGGCATCATGATTTGGATATTCCTTTAATCTTAATAAAGGAAGTCTTTGGAATGATAAGACTGCAAAAAAAATCCTAATTATGAGAGGCCTAACATTTCTGTGAATATCAGCATTATTAAACCAGTGATTTCGTAATTGCAGTGCTCTATCTTGTTGGTGTTGGTGTCACAAGGTGCACAGAAACAGAAAAAGTTCAGATAACTAGGAAGAGGGGATGAAAAGGGTTGGGAAGGGGGTGACATGTAAAAATAAACAAAAATGACAGATATTAGTGTCTAATCATAGTTTTTTTGAGGTTGCTAAAATGAAAGTGACACTCCTAATGAACTTCAAGCCCAAGTTAAGCCCTGATAGGAAGGTAGGTGAAAGAGGTTGGAAGGTAGTGACAAAAAAAAAAAAAAACTTAAAATGACATATTAGTGTCTACCCATAGTTTTCGAGGTTGTTGAGATGGATAGTGACACTCCCAATGTCCTTTAAGTCAAAGTTCAGACCCCAATAGAAAGGAGGGTTGGTGAGAAGGGTCGGGAAGGGGAAGACATGTAAAATTAACTGAAAACGACAAGATATTACTGTCAAATTTATAGTTTCCAAGGTTACTGGGATGAATAGTGACACTCTGGATGTCCTTTAAGTCACAGTTCAGCTCCAATAGGAAGAGGGGGTGGGAAGGTGTTGACATCTAAAATTAACCAAAAACTAACAGCTGTTAGTGTCTAAAGGGGTTGCTGAGATGAATAGTGACACTCGTGATGCCCTTCAAGTCCAGTTCAGCACCAATAAGAAGGAGGGGGAGAATGGGTGAAAAATAAAATGTCAAAAATTATGGATATTAGTGTCTAATCCATACCTTTTGAGGTCACTTGGATAAACAGCCACTCCCAATGCTTTCGTTTCATAGTTCAGGTCTAATAGGTATTAAGGTGAAAAATGGAGAAATATAAAATGTCAAAAGTGCTGGCAATGCAAAGGGAGAAAGAGAGAGTAACAGGGAGAGGAAGTGAGAGGCTGAGTAGAGGGATTTATATTTATAATAGTAATAATAATAATATCCTTTATTTCAGCTCAGGGCCATATACATGGAATATACAAAATACAGACAGTAACATACAAAATCTAGATACATGAGACATGCTAAAAAAATTAATAATTGGCAATTATCCACAAAATACCTAAGGTTGCATAAAAGATGGCAATCATTATACTGATAATAACAGTAATAATATTGGTGAGAAAAAAAAATGCATTGAGAGTTATAAATTTAGTACACATATTATATAAATTAAATTTCAACTGGAGACCTTAGATGGTTACAATAGTGAGGTCCAGAGAGCTAAATACGAAAATTGAATGTAAACAAATTTTAATGATGTTATTCACAGTAATAATGAAAAAAGTAAAATATCAGCAATAAATATAATAATAGATGACATCTTGCCATGCAGATATTAAGTCCTTAGGGGACAAAGGCCTCATTTTCCCATCTTTCCCACTATATATATCTTCTTGCTTCACTCCTTAGGACGCTTTGTATAAGAGAGTTGCTGCTGTTTCTCACTCAGGTTGCCAGACTGGACATTGTTCGCCTTACAATGATTTTTAAATTGTCCAGGTAGTTTTTCTATGAACATCAGCGTGGTGGAGTGGCAGCGGGGAGTGTTTGTGAGGCGTCTCAAAATGTAATTGTGCACACAGTGATACGTCTCATGGTCTCTTGGGTGTAGTTCGTCCAGAGGGGACACCCATAGATACTGTAGCAGTATGAGCGGAAGAGCAGCAGTTTCATGTCTCGTTGACAGAAGGCAAACCTCCTTGCAATCATGTTGCCAGTTGCTCATAGCTTACAAAGCCTATGTACAATGTCTGCCGTATCTTTAGGTCGTCGGTGATAATGTGACCCAAATATGGAAATTTGTGGTCAAATTCCAGCCAATGGTTTCCGAGGAAAATTTGTGGTTTTGCAATATGCTTAAGCGATCTCGGGAGCAGCGGCATGCACTGAGTCTTGACTTTCGTTGTAAATATTATATCAAATTCCTCTGCGTATTGACGGCAAGTGTTGATGAGTCGCTGGAAACCTTGCACTGATGGGGAATTGGGAGTGAGTTCAATTTGACATTCAAGGCATCTGTGTATGTATTAAACAAGTATGGAGGGAGAATGTCCCCTTGCCGAAGCGTGTTTAGGGAGTCGAAGGTGTATAATAATACGTTACCCCATTTGACACAGATTTGCTGTGTGGAGAACCAGCAATGTAAAATGCTAATTAGATATAGGGGTGTCTCTTTTATGCAGCTTCAGGAGGAGCTTCAGGTAGTTTACTCTGTCCAATGCTCTTCCCACATCCACAAAGCAAAGGAAAACAGGAGAGGATGATGATAGGTAGTGATTAAGCAATTCTTTCAGTATGTAGATGCAGATGTCGAATTTGTTGTCAGTGGTGTGTAGAAAGGGGAAAAGTCTCACTAGAAGAACTGTCTCAAGTATCTTCGATGCGATCACTGTGATTGCAATTCCCGGTAGTTGCCAGGGTCAGGTGCATCCTTAAGCTTGTTTTTGATTAATGGTATCAAGTGAACTAAGAGTAGGAGTCTGGAAGAAACTGGTGAATTATGCACGCATTGAATAGGGCAGCTAGCAAAATGTAAATTACTGGATGGCAGAATTTGAAAGCCTCTGTGGGAAGACCATCACAGCCGAGTGATTTATTATTAGATAGGCTGTTTGGTGGCATTGCTGATGTTACCTGGCATAATACGGTCTGCAAAATAAAATTGAATGTTGTCAGTAAAGGGGTTATCTACATCCCTTCGGGAATCTTGATCATTTATGCAATTCAGGATTTTGTTGAAGTGATCACCCATATACTTGCAATAGCCTCGTTTCTGACTACTTCCCCTACGCTCTGTGATAGTTTTTCCGTTTTGGGATTTAAGGACTGGATATCTTTCCAAAGATGAGGATAATCACCAGATTCTAAGTTACTAGGCATTGCATCGGCTCTTAGTTGTTTTTCATTTAATCTGCAGTGCTTAGAGCATGTTTAAACTGCGCTCTCACCTGTCTCATTAGTAGAGTAGTGTGTCTTTCCCTCGGGCTACCATTTTTGTTTTTTTTTTTTTTTGCCCCCACAGTAAAAACATTTCTAAACATTTCTTGTGAGTATATACAGATCTTTAACCAAGTCATTCCATCCAGGTATGTTACGAGAATTACCTTGACGAGAGATTATGTTCGAATGGAATTCATTCAGATCCCTCCTGTGGTGGTCATTTCTACAATTTGTGTTAGTACAAAGTAACGCGTCTGCTGGTTGAACTATTGACCGCAACCTGGTTTCCGTGGTCGCCCTAAAGTATCTGGTTTTCTGTTGGTTTTTAAAATCCCAGTTTACCGCTGGTGGACGGTCAGTTAGGAGGTTCACGGTAGGGAGGGATGGGGTACTGAACGACACCTGTAATGGGATGTGATCGTAACCTGTTGCAAGATTGTAGCAAATATTGCATTCATAATAGAATCAGGAAGTTGCAATTGTGTCCGCTCTATTATGTATATATGAATAGGAGGAGGGAGGGAGTAACATTACATTGCTAATTTGGGGAGCATGATTTTGATAGAAGCGAGTAAGTTCATTATATGATTTTTTTTGTGGGGTGGGAATTAAGGTCCCCATTTATACAAATATGATTAGCAGGAGAATCGTGAATAATACTGTGTAACTCCCCTAGGATCATGAAGTAATGATGGAAGTATTGTTATTTTCCCATGATAAAGGTCATCACCTTTATTATATTGTTTAATGATATGTGCCACAGAAAGAAAGATCACCTTTCGGGCAAACGGCTATGATTTTGATCTGTAACTTGCCATCGATGAAGTCGAGAAAGTTCTGAAGTCTTCATGTATTGAATTGCAAATGACAAGGTCATGTGGCCAGAGGAGTGTTTCTTGTAATGCAATTATGCTTTTGAAGTTTTTCAGAACATGTTTAGGATATGAATGTTTCCACTTGATGCCAAAAACTATTCCAAGAGATTATGCTTGATGTATCCATAGCACTTACGAAGATGAGAGATGAATGCGCTGATCATTTGTGTGAATGGGGTGTTAGCCAGGGAAGTGGGCAGTCACTCGCTGTGGGCGATTGGCTGGCACTTGCGGTGGAAATGACCCTGGTTGGTGTCAGTAAGTTCCCCTGGGGGTGTTGGTCCTGGATTAGGTTGTCTTAAAACTTATATATTAGGACCAAAATTCTCGCCTTTAAGAACATTGAGGTGTTGAAATAGGCAGGTAATCCTGTAAACCACTTTATGTTTTATTTTTACAAGGGAGTTTGTGAGAGATGAGTGGGTCAGAGCCAGTGAGAAACTTGACTCTCTCCACTAAGGCGTCTAGTTTCACAGATGAGTGCAGATTGTGAATTACTATGTGACATCTCTTCTCAGGCGTCAGGCGAGGTGAAACACAATGTTGGGCTCTGGTCCAGCGGCCAAATGAGAGGTTCTTCTCTTCTTTCTGCTTGTTTTTAACTGGCAGCCGCCAGAACCCATAATGATCACTTTTTCATCTGCATCTACGATGGGGGGTTGGCGGGGAGAGATAGGCTGGGGAGAATTATGAGGGCTGGTAACCATCACCTGAGATCTATCTTCCGCCAGAGGCACTGGGGAGGGAGAAGATGTTGGGAGACCAACAGTCCCCTCAGAACGGTCTATAAGTAATGGGGGCACTCATCACTTATATATATATATATAAATATATATATATATATATATATATATATATATATATATATAATATATTATATATATATATATATATAGTTTATATATAACTATATAAATATATTAATTGAAATAAACGTATTCATGTTCATAATTGTGATAAAAATCGTAAAACTACAAATATCATGGATAAGTTTTGTTATAGGTTTGTAAAGTTTCTTTCACTTTGTAAAGAACTGTAATGCAGAAAACGTTTTCGGGAGTAAACTTTTCTGATTGCAGTCGAGGACATTCCTCGATCGATCTAACCTCTTTCTATTTGACCATTTTACGAGGACCCAGTGAATACGCCTCAAGTTCATGAGGCTCATTATTCTCCGAAGGACTTTCCCCTGAAGTGTTAGAAACTTCATTCTTTCGGAGGACGTGAATTTGCTCTCGGCCATTTCCAATAGCCTGAGAAGGTTTTCAAGAAGTTTTTACTTCGTTTCATGAATATCTATTTTATTTTGTTGAAGTTTTAGATCATGACCCGTTGGACGATGCCCAGAAGTATCTGGGTATATTGTAGAATAGAATAATTTATATGCTAGACACGGCAAATTCTTAAAATAATGCTCCACTATAAGAGTCCATCTGCCTCCTAACATATTCGAATGTACCCTTTGTTTTAGCAACTTTTTGTCCTATATACATTTCTTCCCACCAACCACATAAAAAATGGTTGACCATTTTTTTATTGACCATTATTCTTTTTCTGGTAGACACAAACATTCTCGATTACGTCAGCCAGCTTTTATTTATAACCAATTAACACATTTATGTTGGCTTATATTTTGTGGCAGTATATTGCCCATTGTTGTTATACGAACAGCTATAACATAATAGAAAAAAAGATAATATTAAATAAATATCTTTTCAAATGCCCGTGAAATTAGTATCCTTTACAAATATTACGATTGTACCTAGCGTAACTGTTCCTGAATGCAGCTTAATAGTGCAGCACTAAAAAAATTTAAATGAAAATAATTGGAAACAGCCTCTCCTATCTCAAAACAGTTCACTCTTCAAAGTTTCGACGATTTTTTCAAGGAACCGTTTCAGATCTATTACTGATGTTACTCTTAGGCTTAGCTCATAACATTTGTACGAGTCTTTGATATAGTAATTTGTACCTGTTTGGTAATCAGTCAAATTGAAGTTTTATACCCTTAAGGACTCAATGGGACTATTGATTGGAAACTACCATAGTTGAAAGTAATGTTTTACTTATTAGTTTTACCGTTTGCGTGACCTCTTGGCGTTGAAAACATGCAATACCAAATCATCGGATGATGGGGCATGAGTCGCATGACGAATATTCCTATTACCTCCCAGGAAGTTTTGATCGTTGCGTTAGTGACTGAAAAGCTTATTCATAAGTAAGATAAATCAAAAAGCTAGTAATAAAGAAGCAATATTGCTAATGAAAATTTGCATTTGTTAAACTGATCATTCCTCATGCAGCAATTTCCAAAATTCACTGATGATATTCCACACAAGCCTACTTTTCGGGAGCCAGACTGCACTAACAATTAAAACAAACTAATATCAACAATTAAGAATGTGAAGTCTTTTTAAGTTCATGTCTTTTCTCAGTACCGTTTAAATTTCAATAAAACTGATGCAATAGAAAGGAAATTGTGTAGATATCGAATACCGTTACAGTTGCATTGCATATACAGATTACATGTATACATGTATATCATTAATTTAGAGAATTATGTTTATACATTATCATTTACCTTGCATTTATCCTGTTACCATGTATATTGTACTTGATGTAAGACCGCTTATTTAATTACGCATCGTGGCAACATTGCTATTGTATGCAGCAACACCGCTATTGTTTCCCACCATATATACAATGCATTAATCAGTTCCTCTCCTGTGGTCATTGAGGAGTGAAGCACGGAACTTCCTTCCACCTTCACATCGCTGTAGCTGTCAATATATGGAATTTTAGGAATCTTCAGTTTCATTTCTTCACCCTTCGTTTCATTCATTGCATGGAAGTATGTGGCAGGGTTACAAGCCACAATAACATGGTGCAGTGAGTATTTCCAGTGACAGACTTCAGCCGGCTCCATTTGAAATCCCAGACGACCGCAAGTCTCAATGTTTACCTCTCATCATGCATTTTGGATCTCTTACACTGACTCAAGAACAGTGTTACTAGTGCATTACATTGTCTCTAAGTATGCTACAATGCATTGCAGTGTGGTATTAGGATGTTTCTTGCCAGCTTTTGGGGGGTGGATATTTAAATTCAGGTGAAATTTTTGCGACCCCATGATGTCCCTTTCCCTCTCATGCATCGATGATGACTGAGGTGCGAGGCGAGCGGTCCCCGCCTCCCCCCAGCGGACCAGCCCTGACTCCATCCACACAGGGACCCAGACCATCCTACCACCATCAAGGCAACATACATACTCACGCAGAAACTCTGTCTGTCGCTGCCTGACCGCTTTATTCCACAAACCCACTGTAATGAAGATTTTTATTTGTTCCTACACGGTATACAAACCATCGGTCCTTTGCAATAGGAATTACTTAAGATGCAGCCTAGATATGGCTGCTGAATCTTCAAACAAGGCAGTACAGTAGTTAATTACCAGTCCGGTCGTTGGGTAGCCACGAGACCGGGAGTGAGCATCCAATTTGCTTTGGGCCGCTGTCATGAGAAGACATGTTTTAACATCGCTACCTGCCAGACTGTCATAGTTGTTTCTTCTCTTCTATCCCGGTGGGATTTTTCCTCTTGTTTTTTGTAATTGCTTGATTTGTGTAAATGGACAATCAACTAAACCTTAATTTACAGCCTTCTGCTGCCATTATCTTCCCTCGGTCTTGTGGGTCCTCCATTGGTAACAGCGCTGCTGGCTCACTTGAGCTGCGCTTACCAGCAATGCGGCCACACACTCGGTGGTTACTGCAACAATGACCATAACCCCAAGCTTGGTTCTTTGTCAGGAGTCACAGTGTTGCATCTGTCCCTAGGGAGGGAGCAACAGGAGAGGCTATGAACAGGTCCCCTTTTAAGTCCTCTTCACCAAGGGCTTCAGCCTCAAAGAGCACTGGGGTGTGTCATGAGGATGATGAGCATTCTCACCAGGCCAGGTAGGGGGCCGCATCTCCAAGGGCAGCAGCACTGCTTGCAAGACAGTAGCTTATACCAGCACTGCTACAAGTCCTGGTACCAGCACAGCTACCAGTACTGCTACAGCATGGTGAGAGCAGTCGCATTCTTCTAGGGAGCCCACATCATCTGCATGATCACAATCTCCTAGACACACGATCTTGTCACTACTGCGGGTTGGTGGGCAAGGGCGTGGCTCACTCCCCGTGGCAACAGCGCTGTGAGGGGGAGTGAAAGCACCCGATCCACCTCTCCTATTCCCTCTACTTCCTCGGGATACACTGGGAGGGGTGAGAAGAATAAAGGAACCCCATGGAGGGTTCTCCCCGGATTCAGCGACAACGGCCTACTTCCCTAGAGTCTGAGGACCTCATCAAACGTATACTCAAGTCGTAGAGGATGGATCAAAGGGGTCTGGCTTGGTGTCCTTTACAGGGAGTAGATTGGGAAGACCAATCCCAGAAAGGACTTGGGCTTTACCAAGGGGTTTTGGATGCCCTAGAGATACAGAGGACTTTCACAGAGATTGTCACGCTGATACATCAGAGCAAAAATCTCCCATGGACAGAGTGTTAGATCAAGTAAATGATCTGGTCTTAGGACAAGAAAAACTCGCTTACATCCAACCAATTGGACCTACTTGTTCCTCTAGAGGTGCTTCTATATGCCCTCGGACAGGCTTTTACCGACTAAACAGGTTGACCCAGACCTGGTTCAGCTTGGTCCCGGTCTGTCACTGCAGTACATGGCCACAGAGAATATTTCTCTCTTGTAGTAGGGGGCAGCGACGTTGGTAGCCACCGCCATGGCAGCGCTCCAAGCGGTCTCCCTAGTTGGACTTGTGGTAATTTTCAGTGTCCAGTCGCTGCTTCCTCCTGGGGACATCACCCCAGAGGAATTCGCCCTTCGGTAGGCTGTGTTAGTCCTGGTCCACTAGACTGCAACCTATGGGCAAATCTGGTACTCAAGAGGCGCAATGCTGCCCTCTCTCGAGTATCCAGGTCACTTGGTGCCGAGTCGGTGTTGGCCTAAAAAATTGGACCATTGCCAGAATCAGGTGATAGGAAACTGAGTGGGTCCACACCAGGACATAGCGGAAAGGCTCTTCAGCCTACGGGGGTGTCTAGTCATAGAAATGTTCGCCACCCGGTTCAACAGGAAGGTGGGAATCTTCTGCTCGGAAGGCGTACTCTACTGCGGGCGACGGCACTGGTACCCTTCATCTGAGAGCTCACGAGGTTACAGGCATCACCCCTTGCATTCCAGAAGAACCTGCTGGTTCAGTAGGTTTTGAAGGCAGGGGTCTGGACAAGACAGACCACCTTCACCTCTCATTACGTTCTGACAATTATTTCGGAAACAATTGTTAAAAAAATTTTGAAAACAGTTTTTTGAAAAGTAGTGTTCAAATCTACAGTTGTTCGAATTAACAATTTTTCATAAAAGATGGCTATATGCAGTTGTTCGAAAATATTTATTTTAGAAACACTCATTTTTTATTAAGTATAAAATTATTCATCTATTTATTACTTCTTTATTCCTTACATATTTAATTTGTTTATTTCCTCCTTCATGCAATATTATTTAATTCATTTCCTATTTTCTTCTATCTATAGGTCTATCTATTCGAAAAAATGCTGTTCAAAAATATTTATTTTATAGAAGCTCACTTTGTTTTTATTATAAGAATGAAAATATAATATTAATAGCCGTTTGTTCATGGGATGAATTGTGTAAAGTTGCTTGAAATTAACTGGAACAGTTTTGGAGGTACCATCTATAAAATATGGCTTCATGAGGCAAGCACGCTGAGATTTTTCTGGGTTTGAAATTATGAGCTTCTGTCTTCTGCTTCTCCGGAGTCAAATAGCAAGAAAGATTCGCCCTTGTTTGTTCTCATATCTTCTGATAATATTAATTTGTTTCAATGATTAACAGTTGATGCATATTGCTCTTCCTGCCTCACTCGATGGATTGTTCGTTTTATGCTTCAGGTTTGCGGTAGAGCGGCTGACAACACAACAACTAAATTCTGAAGATGCGTTAGACAGGATATAATAAGGAGAATATCGTTTTGTTTATGTGTCAGTCTTCACTTTCTCTAAAAACTTCTGTACTTCAACATTTGTCGAACTTCCTGAGTGATTATGTTCACCTTTAGTAGAAGTGATTGTGCTTCCATGTTATAGCATGCCCTTTGCACTTTTCTGCAGAATGTTGGCATTTCCAGTAGATCTTTGACTTTACTTGCTTGCCCTTCACATATTGTGAATTCGTCCATCAATAGCATGTCTCTCCCTTTCTCGCTTTGAATAAATTCAGCTATGTCTTTTTGCAAAGGGTGTATCCTCTAAGCTAAAAAATATCCATTGAGCTTTCCTGGAATACAAGCTTTGAGAATCAACAAAGTATTCACTGATAATTAGAGTCCTAACAAACAACTGTTTTCAGAAAATTGCTTTTAAAATGTTTGGTTCGAACAATTACTAAATCGAACAGTTGGTTGTCCAACAACTGTTTTCAAAAAATTGTTTTCAATAATAGTCGGATACGATTGCCCACAGGTCCTTGGACATATTTTCCTTGGGACCAGTGGTGGCTGCTCAGCAAAGTTGTGCAGCTTATCCAGCTCCACTAACAGACAGATTAGCATCTTGCCTCGTAGTATGGTACTCTTTCCCTTCTTGCAGAGAGTGCATGGACCGTTACTTGCTGGCCCGAGCACTGATGCAGGTAAGACACTCCTTAGAGTACCTATTCTATTCCTTTCGTTAGTAATAGAAGCACATAACCACCCCCCCCCCCCCCCACCCCCCCCCCCCCCCACCTTCCCTTACAAGGTGGGATGGGGAGACTTTGACATAAGACCAACCTATAACTTGTATTTTGCCTTATAGTTACCAACATATTGTTTTTTTACTTTCCCATAAGGGCGACCCAACGTTCGCCCTTAGAGGAGAAGCCCAGAGGACTGACTCTGATCCTGCCATTCTATAACTCTGATCAGAGGTCAGTGGCAGGTCCCTCTCCCTTGCTCTAAAGACCGGGAGGAGAGCCACATGTAGGCTGATCATGGAGTCGGTTCACAGGACCTCATGCAGATTCCTCCCCCCTCCCAATCAGTGTGTTCCTTCTTATAAAGAACCAACATTTTATATATTGTGTAGGAACAAATCACAATTTTTGAAAGTAAACATTGTATTTTTCCTAACTGTACAAAACTAGGTCCTTTACACTTGCTGCCCAAATCAAGCACCCCCCCCCCTACAATCTGGTACCAATGCCGAAAGCAAATTGGAGCGCTTACTCTCGAACTGATGACACCAACGACCGGACTGGTAAACTACCGTGCCACAATGTTTGAAGATTCAGTGGCCACGTCCAGTCTGCGCCTTAGTAATCCTTTTGCAAAGGACCTAGGTTTGTATAGTTAGGAAAAATGCAATTTACTTTCAAAATATGTGATTTTCAATCACTCCTGGCACATTCCTTCACTTACGTAACAGCTAATTGAGGTGATAGATCAGACAGACGATTAGAAACACGATCATACACACGATCAAACAGGAGATCCGATGGGACACAACAGAGCAACGTATCCCACTGCAGCTGATGACAGTATCAGCCCCATCCTCCCACCTCCTGTGACTCCCAATAGGCAAGGAGGCCACGATAAGGATATTCTACATCTAATACATTTTCTTCAGACTTCCAGCTTGCAAGAGCAAGAAGAATGGAAACAAGAGAAGCAGACTTTCTGACAGCAGATAAAGCAATTATGAGAGCACTGCTATCAGGACATTGTGGCATCACAACCCCAGCAACTTGATACCACATCCTCAACCCATGTCACACCTATTCCCCCAACCTCTAGCATTTCAGTGCATACACATACAGTTACTAGCAAGCCTACGGGGGTGGACCCTCCACCCCTATTGCAATAAGATGCAACATATCAAGCATTTCATCAATGGAGGCTCCGTTTTGAGGACTACGCAGCCTTAGTTGGTCTTGATGGAAATACATCAAGCCTCCCAGCGGATACACCTGATGACTTGAACTCCTCCCGGAAATACAACGCCTGCTTACACATACACTGGGCATCCCTCCCGACACATCACTCCTAAAGAGGTGTTGGATGCACTGCAGAAGCACTTTGCAGTCTCAGAAATGAAGCATTACGACATAGGGAACTGTTGTCCTACAAAACAGGCTGTCGGAGAATCATTTGCAGACTACTATGCATGCCTTAAGGATATTTGCTGATGATTGGACTTATGCACTGACAACCCCGCTTCCTATGCTGAATGGCAATTGCTGATGGTAATTTTAATGGGCGTTAGGGATGGAGAGTTAATATAACGCCTTATCCCCCTCCAACCCCCATCAACCCTTGCAGAATTTGTGACCTGCAATAAACTGCGGATGCATGGGTCATTGGACCCTCTCTCAGGAATGCCCCTCCCGTTAAGGACACTAAGTGCAATACCTGCCAGAAAAAGAGACATCTGAGAAAATGTGCAGGTCTACTAAGACGATTCAGTCTGTAGATGCACCCTTACCTTTAAAGCCAAGTGGAAATCGTCCCTCACAACCTACTGAGTCAAGCACCAGTTGCTGTCTCGTGGGTGCCAGCTCCCTGTCATTCGGTGATACCTCATCAAACCTTCAGCTAATCCCCAAAACAGGAGCAGACATCACAGTGATTGGCACTGCCACACTTGGATGCACTCCGCATACCCAGGGTAAGACTTTAACGTTCACCCATGACAGATGTTTGTGACAGCAGATGGATCACCCATGGCACCAGCTGTGGGATGCTTCCAGGCAACACTTCACCTTAGTAATAAGTCATGCTTAGCAACCATGCATGTGCACGAGAGTATCCAGACGTCTCTTCTCTCCCGTGGACATTACAGAGCCCTTACCATAGTGTTCACCATGCTTCCCGAAGCCCATTCTCAAGGTTACGCATGTCAACAGATGTGCCCAGTTTCCAGCCTCTGCTATGATGTCACCCGCAGTTGCCAAGGGACTATTTTCTCCTCCATTTCAGCGATGTTTCTAATGTTCAAGACTGATCTACCGACTCAACTCCTAAAAATGATGATAGGTCACCGAATAGGATTCACTTGAAACTTGGAGCTGTACCGTTTGCTGTACATATGCCCCAGGCTCATTCCATATGTCCTCAAGGATGAAGTGAAAGAAGTACTTGACTCCTTAGTGAAACAAAGAATCATCCCCACCAGGCGATGAACCTTCCGAATGGTGCCACCCCCATAGTCATGGTACTTAAGGACAAAGGGGTCGGCATCACTGTGGATCACACCACCTAAATTTTCAGGTTGCCTACCCTATGCACCCATTGCCCATGCCCCATGATGTCATCAGCAACATCTCTCCTAATGCAAAGTACTTCACTACAGCAGATGCCCTTCATGGGTACTGGCAGATGGAGCTGGCAGAAGAGGACTGCCACTTGACGACATTTATAACTCTGTACAGGAAATTTCAGCACTGTCGTGGTCCAATGGGATTCTCAGTGACAGGTGATGCATACTGTCTCCGTGATGAAATGGCCTTGTAAGGTATCCCAATTGTCAGTGTGAAAGTTGTAGATGACTTCCTCCTGTCTGACGTGGGATCTCCCTTCCCATCTACAACATATACACCAAATGCTGACCAGGTGCCATCAATATGGCATCACCCTCAACAAGGACAAATTAACTGTAGCTGACCCGATAGTAAATTTCTGTCATTACGTCCAGTCATCCAATGGTATTGCAGCAGACCTCAAAAAGCTATCTGCTATACGTGACTTCCCCATACCAATCCAGTGTCACAGACCTCAGGTCATAATGGGTCTCGTCAATCACTTACTGACTTCACTCCAGACATTGCAGCAGCAGCGCAGCCCTACACATAATAATGAGCACGAAACGGTCATTTGTTTTGGACCCCTGATCATGAGCAAGCATTTTAGAAAGTCAAGACAGCTCCTGACTTTGCCACCCGTCCCATACACCCTTCAACCCAGCCTTGCCTGTGGTCCTGCAAAAAGACACCTTTTGCTTGTATGACCTTGGATATGCCCTGCTTCAAGACAACGGGCGTAGTCAGATGCGTCTCATCCAGTGTGGCTCTTGTTTCTTGATGGACAGAGAGAAACTCGTTACGCTAACGGAGAGCTGAAACTACATGCAGTTGCTTGGGCCATGGCTAAGTGTTGCGTATACTTGTCTGGACTTCAGCATTTTATCTTGATGACTGATCATCACCTCTTGATACCAATTCTCAACCACTACACGGACGCCATTGAGAATCCACACCTACTACCTGTCAAAGTGAAAGCTGGCCCCTATATCTTTGCAGTCTGGCACATGGGGAAACACTCTGCATACCGACACCCTGTATGCTTCCCAACTACCACCCCACACCTGAAGATGAGGAAGAATGCACCACCTCGGACTGCACATGTTCAGACGCATCGTTGCCAATACTGCCACTTCCACCGACGACCAGGCAACAGGACCCATGGTTGAAGAAGATAGGACTCTACAAGAAATCTGCACAACTGCAAGCTCAGGATCAAGACTACAGTCTTCTCATCTGCTATGTCTCCAATGGCTTTCCTACCAAACCGCTACAACCTCCATGCCTCCACCCTCCCATATTAGAAACTTCGGTATAGCCTTTACACAGATGGAGATTTAGTGTTATACGGGACTCAGATTGTCATCCCTGTAGCCCTCTGTAGACGCACCTTGGCTCATCTTCATGATAGCCACCGATGGATTCGAAGCTACTAAACATCATGCAAGACAGATAGTGTTTTGGCCGGGCATTGATGCCGATATAAAGAATACAGTAGAAAAGTTGTGACACCTGCTAACAGCTTCTTCCCAGTCAGCAAAAGAGCCTTTCATTTGTATACTACCCATCCCAGCCCTTCGAAAGTGTGTCAGCTGACTTCTTCATGTAGCAGGGAAATCCTTCCTTGTTATTGCTGAGAAACTTTCAGGCTGCCCTGTGGTTGTCCTCTTTAGACACAACACAACTGCAGCCAGAGGGCCTCCATTTTCAGCCAAAAATTCAAGCAATTAGCCGACCGCTGGGGCGTTCATCACATCATCACTTCTCCACATTATCCTCAGTCTATTGGACATGCAGAAGCTGCAGTTTAAAAGCCGTCAAGCACCTCATATCAAGATTTGCCCTATCCAACAAAGATTGCGAAGCCTTTTGACTTCGGAACCCCCTGACCCACTGCTGGGCATTTATTCCCCTGCACAGGTTCTCTATGGCCACCCTCTACGCACCTGTGTTCCGGTCCACCCCCCTGTCATTCATGGATGAGTGCACACTGAGACTGAGGACTACGACTGTCGTATTGGCTGCCCCCACTGAACAAGCCATGAGCCCCTACAACTCACATGCCCACCCTCCTCCATCCAAGCTCACCATCAGCCAGCAAGTCAGGATCCAGGATGCCACAATGCTAGATGGGACAAGGTTGTCATGTGATGGTCTATGGCAGGTAAAGACAGTACCCGGTGCGCCTTCCTAGTGGTCGCGTATGGTTCAGAAACCGAAGACATTTGAACCCAGTGCCTAATATTAGTGATGATAACCTCTCTCCAAGTCCTGTGGCTTTGGCAAGGAAAGAGAGCCATCATGTAACTCCTCCAAAATGCCCCTCGTCGTTCATGCCCGAATCGTTGAAAGGAGTCCATTTTCGCTCGAGACAGTACTATGGACATAAAGGGGGAGGAGGTGTGTAGTTATCAAATACCGTTACAGTTACATTGCATATACAGATTACATGCATCATGTATATCATTAATTTAGGGAATTATTTTTATACATTACCATTTACCTTGCATTTATCCTGTACTTATTGTAAGACCACTTCTTCGATTACGCATCATGGCAACATTGCTATTATATGCAGCAACACTGCTATTGTTTCCCACCATATATATAATACATTAATTAGTTCCCTGTCCTGTGGTCACTGAGGAGTGAAGCATGGAAAACTTCGTCTACCTTCAAATCGTTGTAGCTGTCCATATATGCAATTTTAGGAATCTTCAGTTTCATTTCTTCACCCTTCGTTCCATTCATTACATGGACGTATGTGGCAGGGTTACAAGTGACAGTAACAGAAATAAACTTCGAGATTCTCTCAAGATAAAGCTCTATTATTTCCATGATAACGGAATTTTACTGTTCTTCATAGATATAATTTATTATCATAGTATTTTGCTTATCAATCATATTGTCCCCAGCAGGGGCTAGTACCTTCAGTGCACTTCACATAGTGCACCAGCTTTCATTACAGAAGGGTGTTTATTGCGTCCTTTCAGCCACTAGCCAGGTAGATAGTTAGATTCACCTAGCTTTTAGCTGACACGGGTCTTGCTCCTCAGCAGGCCGTAACTGATGATTGGTATTCTATGTACTATTCTGGAGATAACCACTCTGCTCAATATAATGGACTGGCAAGAAATAAGAAGTAGTAGAAGAGTGTTATAGCAGCAAGCCCTAGTTAGTACGAGAGACTGAGAAGGAAGGGATAAAATCTAAGTTAGGGAAAATGGATGGGACTGAAAGTTCCCATTGGATAAGTGGATGATGCTCGGTGATGTGTTGTGAATGAATGATATTTTGTTTATAACATGGGATAGCTGTATGCCATTCAGGTCTCACTTAGGATTGGCTCAGTTACTCTAGCAGCCACTAGCATCTTTCTCTATTTTCTGGTTCGCTTGTTTGGTGCCAGGAGAAGGTGACAACAGAAGGGATTTTTTTTTTTTTTTTTTTGTTTTTGATGACTTTAAGGGTAGCTGCTTTGGGCATGTAGGTTTGGATGTGTGAGGTTGTATGCATCATAGCAGTGTCTAACTACCAAGTGGCTTTCTTGCCAGTTTTTCAAAGAGAATGATGATCCCCTCAATTGTGTTCTGCAACTGTCGCTGCTTGTTGCTGTGTTTTCGTGGTTGGCACTGGCTGAATGTTTTGAGGAAGGAGAACTGTATGACGAATGGGTAAGGAAAGGGAGACAGTCAGATTTGGAAGGTGGAAGGGTTTTTAGATTAGGAGGGAGGGAAGGGTTCAGGCACTATTTCACTTGGCATTCGTTGGTTTTGAGTGGGCCTTGACAGTCTTGGAGGTGGAGGAGGTGGAGGAGGGGCTTTTATCTTTGCAACTTTATCAAGTCTGGTTTTTGCACTGCTCTTTCCAAGAGTGGTGTTAAAAAGAGAACAGTTGAGCATTTGCTTTCAACTGTTTCTCCTCTCATGAAAGGAATGTCTCCTTGGAATCCCCGACTTCATAATACATCTCTGTGCC
>NC_087209.1:42793758-42796258 GCF_015104395.2 Macrobrachium nipponense | reverse complement strand
TCGACTCCGGTAGTGTTTTTTAGTCCTTTTGACAGCACGTAGTCGAGGTGGGTTGATGTTGTCTCCAAACCCAACTAATTACCTGCGCGCGAAAGGTATATGAGGGTGAGAGGCGACATGAACTTTTAGCCTCTCCCATGGTTTGGGAGCAGACGTGGCATCCCTGCCACACCGGACGCATCCAAGACGCATTGGCATTGCTGTACCCTTGTATAAAACTGGGCAAGCAGTCAAGGGCAGAAATATTCTGGGGACGCAGATCTTTTATTGCCTCCTATATTTCGTGATTCTTAATCACATCATCAGTAATTCTTTGGAAAATTTAGTAAATTAATAAGAGTACTGAATGGCTAAAACTGAATTAAGTTGAAATATTAATAATTAAAAATCTACATAGGCAGTTAAAAATTGTACCCACTAGAGCACACTTAAATACACACACACACACACACACAAGGCACAAAATTACGACACACATGGTTACACAAGAACACATTAAAATGAACACTTACATGAAAAAAAATTACATTTAGATTTTATAGAAAATTTTTTCAAAGAATATAAAAACTACTACTAAGACAGTGTTATACTTACACAAAAAACAGAGGACGGTAACCTTACATACAACCACACACAGGGGACCGACTAACGTAAAAGCAAAACATAAAAAAAAAAAAAAAAAAAAAAAAAACAAAAAAAAAAAAAAAAAAAAAGATCAGAGGTATAAATAGTAATGAGCTATAACACCAACAATGGATGGAGGCATTTTGAGTGTTTAACGAGGGAGCCCGTAGTTTTTTATTCAAAGACATAAGCATCGAAGTTGGTGTTGGTTCTGTGCTTGACCAATAACTAAATCAGCGTATGTTAAATGTTTGCTTTTGGTAGCATGATTCTTTCTACAGGGTAGCTCTGGATTTGACAGTCGGCATCCAGTTCTACAACTCAACCCCTTTGATGGGAGTCGGTTCTGACCCTGAGAAAGCTGCATGGTAGATCTTACATATGTTCCCAATCATCAGAGACAAAAATATTCATAAACACACTAGATGACATCAAAGGGCAAAGCCAATCTTAAAACCTCAAGAACGAGCTGTTTTTTTTGGGATTTTTTTTGATGAGCTTGATGTCAATGGCTCCATAATACTTCTGAATGATACTAATGAAAATCTTTTTCTAAAGCCTTCATCGTGTAAAATGGGAAAACAGCGTATATAGGAGTTTCATGGCATTAAAGTTTACTGCAGGGTTGAATATGTTAAGTAGTCTGGAAAGAATTCTATAGTAAGCTTCGTTAGGAAAGTGTAAGTAAAGACAGTGAGTTAAACAATAAAGTATACTGGAAAGTAACTAAATCATGTTCTCCTGCCAAGACTATTAACACATGTGCCACTCGGCATTTTATAGCTGGGGTTTAACCCCCAGCAGTACCTGGGACAACGAGAGATTGATTTAAGTCAGTAACACACAACGTTACACATACGGTATACGTAACTCTGTGTTAGGTGCTATACCACGAACTATTTTTGGCTGTGGCCCACCCCTATTGTCGGGCCACTTCAAGTAAGCGTCACGTCATTCTTACGCAGAATTAGGAATGCAGGTATATTGAATTACAGGGACGGAAGAGTGGAAAAGGGTTGGGGTAGCCCATCACAACCGCAAACCTACGACACAAAAGTTAGTAGAATACAAAAATAATCTATTTGGAACATAGTAGTCGCCACAGATTAATCATAGCTGAATGTATTTATATTTTATTGCACAAACCTACATTGAACAGGTAACTCAGAATCAAAACGATCACTCACCATCTAGCAGACGCCCTACAACATACAACGCAAACATAGAAAACAACCAAATCAACACCTAAATCATGCGCTTTCTCATCCCCCCAACCAACCCCTCCCCCCTTCTACCCCATCCTTTCCACTCTTCCTATCTCGTAATCCGTATACCTGCTTTCAAAAATTCTGTTTTGTCCGTTACTACCAAAACGCGTTTTTTTATTGTGTCACAAATCAAATTATGTTCTATTTGCCATATAATTTGGTAATAATAAAAAAGTATCGCTTAGTTATTTTATGGCTTTCTTATATACTATGGAAAACGATTTGAAAAATGTATACTAAATATAAAAGGCATTTATTTGCTCTGAAATATGTCTGATTAATGTTCAGGTTGAAAAAAAACAAACAACAAAACTTTCGGTACGAACACGACTTCTAATATTTAAAAGGTTTCGTAATATTTTTCGAAATATCAAGTCATTCTGAATATTATAATGGTTATAGTTAGTGAAAAATAAAACTTAGTGTATATTTTATAGAAGTCATTGAACTGGAAGCACAAAAACTTATATTTCCAATTACTTTACCACAGAAAATAGGTTTTTTTATATTGTGTGAAATAAGTACAGTTTCCTCCTTTACTTTTTGAATTTATAAAAGAAAATTGTCCAATCAACAGCGCATATTTCCTTTGATCAGACCACTGATTT
>NC_087209.1:42778758-42788758 GCF_015104395.2 Macrobrachium nipponense | reverse complement strand
TCATCATCAACATTTCTGAAAGCAGTGCAAACCATCTGAGTAATCAACTCCAAAAGGAAAATTCAACAATTGTTCTCATCCGAGACACCACAGCATTGTCAGCACCATCCCACATGTTTATTCAACATGTGCCTAAATCGCACCATTGACTTGTCTAGTCAGACTAGTACACTCAGAAATCATCACTCCTCCAATTGACCCAAAAATCATCCATTAAATCCTTCCTGGGAATCCTCAATATATCCTCACTGATATTACAGAACCACATTAAACCTCAAAATTATTCTCAGGACACTCTCATTGTCACCACAAGGGTACCCAAAAAATTGTCCTCGAAAACGTCTATTAAAAAGCCATCAATAAAATATCCACCACAGGCTAAATCTTAAACCATTTGACCACCAATATACCTCAAAGTAAACCATTCGTGATACCGCCACATGTATGTAACACACAAGAAATCACCTCGTCCGGATATAAACCACAGAAAATCACAATCCACAAATTATCCATAATTATATACCGTCAAATATAACCACTGGTGTGGAAAAATATAACCTCATAAAATACAACACCTTATCAGGGCCCCGTAAAACCACAATGCACCAGTGCCACCCCTAAAGAGCCATAATTACCACAAAGAACCGCAATGACAACCAAAATAAGCACAAAAAATCATCCTCAATAAATTAACACCACCAGGAATCAACAAATAACCAAAAAATCATCACCAGTATCATCAAATCACAAAAATCACCACCACCACCAAAAGTAATCACCAGAACAAACCCCTTATAATATTTCTCAACTTCACGGTATTTTCACACATTTTTCACCGTTTTTCCATTATGAAAATAATTTCCTCTGATTGTTTGGCCAAATCGCCGCAGTTTTTGCGCCTAATAAGAAAATAGTAAAAGAATGAAAAAGAAAAATTTTTTTTACACCAAAGTGATTAATAACATTTCGTTATCCATTTTCAAAATTCTGGAAAGAAAAAAAAAACTGCAACTGTGCGATGTTACCCTCTTATTATTTACCTGTACCTTTTCAACTTTGATATGTGAGTTAATTTCGACTGAACTATCTTTTCATCTAAAACTATAAATCTTTTTCCTGTCTTTTCTTCAATAACTCTGTAAGGACCTTCAAACTTTTGGACCTAACTTGTGATTTAGTTTATTTCCGCATTGATTTTTAGGAATACATTGTCTCTAAAAGCAATTTAACATCTAATTATTTATCATTGCTTCTTTCTACACTTTCTTGGGTATTAGTCTCGAAGATTACAGCTGAGGCAAGCATGTCTCTCTTTGCTGTGGAAATCATTAATGCTTTAATTGTATTTTCTCCATGATGAGGTATAGTTTTGCAAATCAAATGTGCCTTAGGCTTGTCAACCAAACAATGCTTTGAATGGAGACACCTTTTAATGTTTGAATCACTGACCATAATATTAATGTTATGTCTAACTGGTATATCTATATATCTATCCCAGTTTCTATCGTTTCCTCTACAGCCTTCCTGAGAGCCTTGAGCACTTTCCTGTTTGCTTGTTCACATAACCCATTGGAATAATTGTTACTTTCTGTATCTACATGACTTCTGCCAAACACATATAAAGTCTTGTTTACAAATTCTCTACCATTGTCATTCAACAACACCTCGGGTGAGCCATATCTGCAGATGACACCATTGAAAAATGCTATAGCTACTTCTCGGCTGTTTTATGCTCAGGTGGAAAAATTTCTATTATCCTCATTAGGTTCGTCTATTATTACCAACGGTAATTATTTTGAATACATTAATTCGCAAAAATTTCCTAAGATATCCATATGTATTCATGTAAGAGTAATTTTCCCTGATATTGTGAATTTCACTTATAATGTTGAGTTTAATAATAAATTTTTGTATTCAAAATTTTTACAAGTATTTTATTTCTAACCAGTATATTTGCATATGATTATATTTAGCTTAGGTAGAAACATAGAGCGGCAATTGATCTGTTTTCCTTCAATTTATTTGAAGTGACTTAGAACAAGGGAAGTACTTACTTTTTAGAAACTAAATCAGGGAAATACATAGACTTTTGAAGTTGTTGATGGAGTGATGCCCTTTGATTAATTTAATTTACTTTCAAGACTACCTCACACCTGTTTTGATGAACTTGGCTATAAATAGAATTAATTTTACAATATTAAAAAGTATGCTAAAATACCCATATAATTATAAGAAATATAGTTTGTCATTAAGCTAAAAGAAAAAGAAAAACTACAAAGTGACTTTAAGCTAAAAGTAAATTAAAACACTGAATAACTTAGTAAATAACACATCCAAAAGCAAAACGAAAAACAAAAATAAAAATTGAAAAATAAACAAGACAGCATTCTGCCAGACTTACTGTTAAAAGGTTTGCTTGTTAACTGAAGGAAAATAGCATAGTCAAAAGGCGATGTTGGATTGGATAAAAAAACAACACGAGAGAGAGAGAGAGAGAGAGAGAGAGAGAGAGAGAGAGAGAGAGAGAATGTGAGCAATAGGCACTTAAGCAATATGTGACGGTGTGGAGGTAGTTTGGTTGTTAAGGTTGGAGACAGTTTCTTGAGGTAAAGAGATTCTAAAAGAAGGAGCGAAAGACAATCAGCAGTTTGACAGAGTATTTTGAAATTATTATACATAACGTCAGATTTGCAAGAAATTGAATGGTTCCTTATGGCCGATAACTCTTTTGATTTGAAAATGCAGCCAGTGCGATAACTGACACCTCTATGGGCATCGATGCGGACTTTCAGTAAGCGTCGGTAGATCCAACGTAATTTCCAAAATTACATTTTGGACAAGTATACTCATACACAACGAAAGAAAGCATCAACTCCGGAAGGGTGTCTTTGAATTTAAAAAGTCTACCTATTGTTAAAGGGTTGTTGAACACAAATTTGAAATGGACATAGGGTACAAGGTGATTAGCGCTGTTGTCAGTTCACGTCTAGATACGGGATGTACTTTGAAAACGAAAGAAATCTCTATCATTCGAGAACATTATAATAAATGTAAAACATCATTTTCATATAAAAATTTTCGCATTGTCACCCTAACGCCCAATGACTATTCTCTCTGTTTTTGGAGTCGTTACCATCAAACAGCTTGTTCCCCCCATTAAATGGTCAGACTTCTTCCGCGGCTTCTATTTATAGCCATAGTTGACGTCCTCCTTTCCAAACCACAGAATGTCACTCAGTTTTTTAACGCCATAGAGATAGGTACTAACTTTAGCATTCTTCACTTATTAATTAAAAGAATTTTTTTTTGAATCAAGAGAAATGTGTATGATACGAAAAAACTAAACATAAATTAAATCTTTATTTAGTGCTTTACAGCATTCACTCGCAGACCATTAAAATGAGTTATTCCATCTCTCTCTCTCTCTCTCTCTCTCTCTCTCTCTCTCTCTCTCTCTCTCTCTCTCTCAAAGAAGCTAAAGGCGCACTGAAGCCATTTCTCTAAATTCAGTCAAAAATAGCTGAAGGGGAATGAAATATAATTTTTTAATATTAAGAATAATTTCACTTGATATAAAAGTTTCCAATAATTTTTTATTTTTCGTTCATGCTCGATTTTTCTAAAGCCAAATTGAGATCAGAATCTATTATAAAAATGTCCACCTAAGTCATTCCAACTGGAATGGCTATCGATTTCTGCTAATTGGATTCACATAAAAAACAGAACATTCAAACTTGAAAAAAATGGATTATGACAGAGAAAGAAAAAGGTAAAAAAAATTTGAATGTTAGTTTTCCCATGAGGGCTCCAAACTGATGGTCGTTGTATCCAGGAAAACAACAAAGTTGGGTGATAAGTTAAATTCCTGATATCAATTGTGCAGAATCGAGGAATTCGTCTTATACCGGGTATGGAATATGGGCAAGAATAAACTTCAACGGTAGAATGAAAACTAAATGTGAAAAGAAAAATATTATTAAAAATAAGGAAAGAATAAAACCCAAACGGTATTTTCGGAAAAAAATAAAGTCTGATTGTAGGGTAAGTCAAATTAGGTAAATCTTGTAGTAATGATGCAAAGTGTCTCAAACAGCACAACGAGCCAAGTAGACATTCAAATTATGGCAGTGTATAGAAGCCATCCAGGCTAGAGTCTTTCAGAAAAGATTCTAAATTCAGAGAACAGGACAATTTTACGAAATTAAGTAATAGACCCCATACATAATGCCATGAAAACTTAAGTTGCAAAATATCTGGACGCTACAACGACAGAATACGAAGAAGACGACCTTAAAGACAGCATTGAGAGGAAAAAACGATTGGACCAAAGTGAATGAAGTGATAATATCCAAAACATTGTCCCAAGCAATGAAAATAAATTTTAAACACCGAAGATGCAAAGAGAACCATAGAGAGGATTATTTATAGCCTACCAAACATTCCAAGTCAACATATTGAAGAGGATATATTTTTAAGTTGTTATTTTGCTACAAATACTACTCTTATGAGCATCTGTATAAGGAATGCTCTAAAGATAAAAACTATAAAATATACTCTGAATGTTCATCACATGATCGTGCATACAGAGAATGTAAAGAAAATACGAAAAAAGTGTTTACTGCAATCAACAACATAGAACTTTAGCAGCGAAATGCCCATTCAGAAAGGATCTAATAAGAAGAAAAATTCAAGAGATGAAAGCGAACAGATATGCAACATCCACTACAAAAAACGGTAGAAGTTACGCTAAAGTTACAGTCACTAATACAGGAAATTGCCAGTTTGATGCAAATAACATCTAAAATAGTATAGCATAATACAAGAAGAGACAAGAATCACGATAATAAGTTTAGCAATAAATCTGGTGCTGCGCCAAGAGGGATTCTACCCCACCCCTCAGTAATAACCGGATATTAGCAGACAACAATTTGCCAACAATACATTGCTCTGAAGAACAAAAAACATGATAGCCAACACCATGGAAAGGAGGTAAAAGACAAGAAAACCGTACAAACAAAGTAGAAGATTTACAAGCAACACAGGATACATAGCAGGATGTGCAAGACTTCACATATGAAGAAAAACGCAGCAGAGAGCTCAGAAGAGACTTACCAGATGAAGACGTTAGTACCGGAAATGAGCCTAAGTCGGGCTCGAACTCACCAGTCCACCCCCAGGACGCAGAAGTAATTTGCAAGAAACGTAACATCAATTAACAGAAGAAATACAAGCCTCAGTACTAAGCTTCTCAGATCTCTCCAGTTCTCGCCATTTTACAAAATCCACAGGGATCAACTTCAGCATCAAAATATATAAACCATTACCCAGGAATGCCAGAAAACGGAAAAGTGAAAGAAAAATTACACAGTTATTAGACCACTGTAACTCGAATGCTCTCAACTCTTAGAAGAATTAAAATGATTCATCACAACGTGAAATCCTCGAAAACAAAGAAATTGCCATACTAAAAGAATTGCTGAACTATACATATCATTAGCTTCTCTTTTCCTAGATTTTGTGAATGTGAGAAAAGCATCAGTAAACTACTGAAGCTCTTCCTGAAGCTGCATAAAAGAGGCACACCCCATATCTAATTGGCATTTTACATTGCTGGTTCTCCACACAGCAATTCTGTGTCAAATGGTGTAACGTTATTATCGTACACCTTTGGCTTCCTAAACGGGCTTCGGCAAGGTGGCATTCTCTCTCCATACTTATTTAGTACGTTCACAGATGCATTGACTGTCAAACTGGACTCACTCCCAAAAGGATGCACTGTCAATGAAACAACTATAAAACAGCCTCTGTTATGCCGACGATATGGTTCTAATTTCCCATCAGTGAATGGTCTCCAACGGCTCATCGACACTTGCCGTCAATATGCAGAGGACTTTGATAACCTATACAACGAAACCAAGACCCAGTGCATATCGCTGCTCCAGAGTTCGCTTAAATTGCAGAACCACAAATTTTCCTCGAAAATCATCGGCTGGAAATTCATGCATGAATTTCCGTATTTGGGTCACAATATCACGGACGACCTAAAAGATACGGCAGACATAGAACAGAGGCATCGTAAACTATGTGCAATTGGCAACATGATTGCAAGGAGGTTTCCTTCTGTCACCGATACTGCTGCTCTTCCTTTGTATTGCTACAGTATCTATGGGTGCTCCATGTGGACGAACTACCCCGAGAGACCATGAGATAGACGTATCACTGTTGTTCACAAAGACTTTTGAGACGCCTCACAAACACCTCCGCACTACCACTCTGCCACACAGATGTTCATAGAAAACCACCTGGACAATTTAAAAACCATTTTAAGGCGAACAATGTCGCTCATAAAGCATCCTAAGTAGTGAGGCAAGAAGACTAAATATTGGGAAGATGGGAAAATGAGGCGTTTTTTTGTTTCCTAAATGACTTCATTATCTGTTTTTGCAAAATGTCATCTGCATAATTTGTCATTATTATTGTATTGCTACGATTATTGGTATTACTGGTATTTTCCTGTTTTTCATTGTTACTGTATTATAATCAATATGGTTCTGTTACATTCAGTGTTTTAACTATCCTCAAATTTATTACGGTTATTACCATTATTTTGATTACCATCTTTTATACTACCCTCAACAAGTGTTGATATTGCCGATTAATATAATTTGTTTATCATGCTACCTTATGTATCTAGAACTGTGTAATATTTTCATTACTATTATTATTATTATTATTAGATTATTATTATTATTATTATTATTATTATTATTATTATTATTATTATTATTCAATTATATATATAGAGAGAGAGAAGAAGGCGCTGACATATATTAACTCAACGAGATGGTATGAAACGAAATGAAACTGAAAACGTTTGGGTAAGGTATAATATATGTACAAAACTTTGCTGATGAACCCTTTGCAGAATAGCAATAGCAATAATATAGACATATTGGATGACTTATAAGACGACTTTTTTAGCAGTCCAAATTCAAACTAACAAAGACCAATAATGATCGATACAGTTTACAAGCCGCAAGGAAGATTACTATTATTTCCCACTTCTGGGTGAAATGAATGTTAAATAAGAACAGAGGGAACCAACCTACCTCATTGTGGATCTAAATGCCAGACACCAACTATTTGGATATAAGCAATCTAATTACACAGGTAAGAAATCGTCAGATATAATATATATATGTATATATATATATATATATATATATATATATATATATATATATATATATATAATATATATATGTGTGTGTGTGTGTGTGTGTGTGTGTGTGTGTGTATGTGTATTTATTGTGTGTGTGTGTGTATCATACACTTAGGACCTGATTTTGATACTTTCCCTACAAATAACAGATAAGGGAAGGCAGATATAGTAGGAAATGACAAAATACACTCAATATTGCCATTAGGCAAAAGGACCAGAAACCTCCTCCGACCAGATACCAATAGTGTCATTCTATCCTTAGAAATACAAAATATGAATAAAGCAAGTTAGAAAAGCTTCAAAACTGAAATAGAAGGAAAATGAGTAGACAAACAACAATAAATTCAAATGAAATAGAAATAACAAAAGAAATAGTAGACGAAGAACTTGAAGAATGGTACAAAAACATAGAGGAAGCTATACCAAATCATATACCCATAACTAAATACACAACACTTCCACACTCTTTTAGTAGTGATAAGTTGAAATTAATGCAATGGCACTACAACAACATCCAAAATACAGTACTTATAACAAGTTGGAACAATACATTAATGAGAAGATATGTATATTACATCAACAGTTTGTACAAGAAAAACTGGAAGACCTAATAAAGAATACACAAAACAGTACAATAACTCCCAAAAAAATTTGGAGCTCCGTATCAAGACTGATGAGAAGCAAGACTTAATTCATCACCATACAAGAAGCATAGGTAATGAGAAACTATATGATGACCAAGAGCAAGAAGTACTGCATAAGGCTATTGCAGGAAATATTCCAGATAACGCACGAGGATAACCAAAATTTCGACAGCCAACATAAGACAAAAGTTAATTAATTCATTGAACATTATAGACACAGAACAAATCCGCATCATGCAGCTGATATTAGAAGACTAAAAAAGACTGCCCATTAAGAAGGAAAAAAAGAGTTAAGGGAAATCAAAATGATAATTAAAATTTTTAAACACAATTTTGGCACCAAGAAGACGTGAAATTAACAAGGTCATAATACAAAATTTACTAGACATTTCATTTCCAAAATTAAGAGATATACAATTGGCTTTCTCAATGGGATATTTTCCAATTATATTCAAGAATGCAATTATGATTTTTGATACCCAAACCAGGAAAAAATACCTGGTAAAAATATTTGAAAATAAATAAGAACAGATTGGAGTTATATTCTTAGAAGGTAATCACCTACACAATAAAATCAATATGAATCTAGAAAAGGCAGAGGAAACCCCCACCTCCACTACCACCTCCACTCCTCCTCCTTCCTTCACCGCCCTCCCCTCCCTTCACTCTCTCTCTCACCTGCCCTCTCCCTTCTCTCTCTCTCTCTCTCTCTCATCTCTCCTTCTCTTCTCTCTCTCTCTCTCTCTCCCTGTGGTAGTGGTACTGTGAATGGTTATTAGAATGAGAGAAATTTGGATGTATGGTGCAGTAGTAGAACGATAGACACTGTTTGATGGTAAAGCGACTGTTTATAACTTGATCGATTGAGTCCAAATGCTGATTGCGAAGAAAGTAACCAATCACAAAATATAACAGTCACTTTATCATCAATCATAGTGTCTATCGTTCTACTACTTCACCATACATTCAGATTCCTATCAATAATAAGTATTTACGTGTCACTCACTACCACGCACACACACACACAATACACACACACACACACACAGATGAGCGGATCGGGTGCATAGATAAATCAGTCAGCTGACAGGTATCAACCGAGTGGCTCATCAGGTATATACAATGTAAATTATTAGATAGGTAGATAGATAGAAAAATCATAAAAAATAAGTTTAAACTGAAGCAACTTTCAAAGAGAGAGAGAGAGAGAGAGAGAGAGAGAGAGAGAGAGAGAAGAGAGAGAGAGAGAGAGCGGGAGCGGGGGAGGGCAGGGTGAGGGAAGGAAGAAGGAGTGGATAGGGAGAGGGTAAGCGGAGCTTTTTTATACTGTTGTGTTGCATCCATCTCTGGCTAACCGAGTTTTTTTGTCCTCTCGGTGCAGGAACGAGTATCTTTATTCTTTACAATTAGTGATTCATGATATGCTCATAGATTACGGCACTGGGTGTAATACACTATAGCAAAATCTCGTGCTGATTATCTGATACGAGTGTTCGTTACAGAGTTATTGCCCAGAAACGTGCTTGCACTCTCTGTGAAACCTATAGTAGTATGTAAAGATATAACCAGGGCATTCGACAAAGTATGCATAAAGAACTTCATTACAAATATAGACATCTCAATCTTCCAGGCATTTTTAGAAAATATTATGCCAACTTCATCAAAGATCGAACAGCAACAATCAAGTCACAAAATTACATAGGGAATCCATTCCCGTTACTAAGTGGAGTCCCACAAGGACCAGTACTCAGTCCAACATTATTCATATTCTATGCATCAGACGTGACTTCACCACCAGAGTACTGTACTGATGTCTGCTTTGCAGATGATATAACTCAAATAGTTTTACTCCCAGAAAAACGTACACGAAGAAGGGACCCAACTTTTAAAAGATAAGTCGCACAAAAAACAATGGACCAAATTGAAAGAATAAATCAATTTGAAAGGATGTGGAAGATAAAGGCAAATAATCCATACTGACTTGCACAAATAAAGTCAAACCAACAACCAATGAATTTTACCAGAAGCACAAGAATACTAGGAATGCAATTCGGATAAAGAAGAATATCAAGACATGTGAGAGAAAGGCTCTCAGATCAGCAAGACCACAAAATACAAAACTAAAAAGGTTTAG
>NC_087209.1:42753758-42773758 GCF_015104395.2 Macrobrachium nipponense | reverse complement strand
ATATATATATATATTGTATATATATATATGTATATATATATATGTCATAAATATAAATATATTATATATATATATATATATATATATATATATATATATATATATATATATATTATCTAATATAGATATATCTATATAGATATATATATATATATATATATAATATATATATATATATATTATATATATATATATATATATATATATATATACATGTATATATATATATATATATATATATATATATATATATATATATATATATATATATATATATATATATATATATATATATACTATATATTTATATGTATGTATATATATATATATATATATATATATATATATATATATATATATAATATATACATATATATATCATATATATATATATATATATATATATATATATATATATATATATATATATATATATATATCTATATATATATAATGTATATATATATATATATATTATATATATAATATATATATAATATATATATATATATATATATATATAGATAGTTATATATGTATAATTCTATATATATATATATATATATATATATATATATATATATATATAATATATATATCTATATATATACATATATCTATATATATATATATATATATATATATATATATATATATATATATATATATATATATAATATATATATATAGATAATATATATATAGATATTATATTATCTATCTATATATATATATATATATATATATATATATGTATATATATATATATATATATATATTATATATATATATATATATATATATTATATATATATATATCTAATATAATAATATATATCTATATATCTATATATATATATATCTTATAATATATATATACTATATATATATATATATATATATATTATATATGTAGTATATAATAGATATTAGATATGGGATATATATATATATATATATATATCTATATATATCTATATATATATATATATATATATAATATATATCTATAAGCGAATACCCACGGGAAAATGATAGTCAGAAATCCAAAGCGCTTCGTCTTTATTCAGACATCTCAATGAGCTAACTAAAGTACAATTGGAGAGGAAGGCCCTCAGGTACAAACGATCGGATACCAGATGGTTAATTATCAAAAGGGTAAAAATTAAAAGGGATAATCCAGGATTATCGGATGTCACACGGTCCAAACAAACTTAAACAGATTCTGACCCTAACCGAAATTACAAAGTACTTTTTACAGTCCAAAACATGTAAAAACTGAATATATTAATTTTGTTGCTTATATTTATCTACAACTTTTTCATTATGAAAGCATCAAGTTTAAATAAACCAAGACTTAAATTTAGAACATTTCTATTATTTGACTTGATAAAACAAGATTCAATGATATTCCTTTTAACTGTGTCATTACATGGGACTAAGGCTCTTGCTTGACTCTAGTTAATAGGATGGTCTAAATCTCTCATATGTACAAATAATGCATTCGATATTGCCCAGTTCTCACAGAATATTGATGTTGCTTGAGACGCTGTGAAAGAGATTTGCCGGTCTGTCCGTAATAGACTTTATCACACTTTTTGCAAGGAATTTCATATATGCAGCCTGGAAGATCTTTAGGAGAATTTTTGATTACTAAACTCTTGACATTAATATACTGAAAACAACCATTTATGTTAAAAGCTTTAAAATTCTAGGAATATCTAAAAACCTTTCATCATAAGGTAATTTTAGAATGTTATGCTTACTAAATTCAAGTTTGTCATTAGTTGAATAAAATGTTTTTCTAGCTCTTTTCAATGCCACATCTACAAAAGTCCTGGGTATTTAAGTTTCAATGCAATATCATAAATAGTTTTAATTTCAGCGTCAATAATGCTGCGGGCTACAGACACGTAAAGCCCTCAGGAACATTCCAGAAAAAAAACAGAAAACAGAATTTAACATTTTGATGGTGATTGATTGTAGTAATGAACAAAAGAGGCAATATTAGTTGATTTTCGAAAGACTGAAAAGGTGAAATTTCTATCATTTCTATGGACAGTTACATCAAGAAAATTCAAATTACAATTTCTTTCTTCCTCTACAGTAAATTTTATAGAAGGGACTAAATTATTGAGCATTATTAAGGAATTCCTGGAGGTTTTGTGAACTGGCCAAATACAGAAGATATCATCCACGTACCTAAACCAAATAACTTTTTGGGCAAAATTCTTGGTAAGAGTTTTCTCAAAAAAATCATTCATGTAAATATTGCTAAGGACAGGAGATAAGGGATTACCCATAGCCATGCCAAACTTTTGTACAAAAAACCCCTCCCCATTGAAACAAAATTTACTATCTTTGATACATAACCTTATGAGACTAATGAGATTTGCTACACTTAAGAATGTCATGACGCTCTAATTCCTCTTCTAAATATTCAAGTAAGTCATCTACAGGCACTTTTGTAAATAAAGAGACAACATCAAAAACTAACCATATTAAAATCATATTCAATTCTTTTAAACTATTCAATTTGTTTATAAAATCAACATTGCTTTTAACATTCGTGTTAGAAATATTTCCTACCAAAGGAGTAAGAATTTTTCAACAAGCCATTTAGATAATTATACGTAACTGAGCCCACTGACTAATGATTGGTCTGATAGGGTTATTGATTTTATGTGTCTTGACTAAACCATACATGTAAAGGTAGGGAGGCGCATTGCGGTGTAAACTGTTTAATTAAATGGTCCAAGCCCTTCAAAATGTTTGTTTTCAGTAATATTAATGTCAAGAGTTTAGTAATCAAAAAATCTCCTAAAGATCTTCCAGGCTGCATACTGAAATTCCTTGCAAAAAGTGTGATAAAGTCTATTACGGACAGACCGGCAAATCTCTTTCACAGCGTCTCAAGCAACATCATATTCTGTGAGAACTGGGCAAATATCGAATGCATTATTTGTACATATGAGAGATTTAGACCATCCTATTAACTGGAGTCAAGCAAGAGCCTAGGTCCCATGTAATGACACAGTTAAAAGGAATATCATTGAATCTTGTTTTATCAAATCAAATAATAGAAATGTTCTAAATTTAAGTCTTGGTTTATTTAAACTTGATGCTTCATAATGAAAAAGTTGTAGATAAATATAAGCAACAAATTATATATTCAGTTTTTACATGTTTTGGTCTGTAAAGATACTTTGTAATTTCGGTTAGGGTCAGAAATTCTGTTTAAGTTTGTGACCGTGTGATATCCGATAATCCTGATTATCCCTTTAATTTTTACCCTTTTGATAATTAACCATCTGGTATTCCTGATCTTGTTTGTACCTGAGCCTTCCTCTCCAATTGTACTTTTAGTAGCTCCTTGACGATGTCTGAATAAAGACGAAGCGCTTGGATTTCTGACTATCTTTTTCCCATGGTATTCGCTTTTTATTTATGAAGTCCGTGCATCTACTGTGATTTTTTAAACATATATATATATATTTTTTTTTTCTCCCTTTTTGTAATCATATACAAAAAAAATTTTATCTGTTAGGATTCAATAATTTTCTCCTGTCTTTAGTAATAATGTAATTTTCATAGTTGTACACATGTGGTTTTGTGTTTTTAAGTGTTTTGTTTGTTTATTAATTTATTTTGAAAGTGTCATTGTACTTAGTACTTCTGTACCGGTGAGTTCTCGTTTCGCTTTTTTTTGCTTTGTATCCGCCTTTACACACACACACACACACACACACACACACACATATATATAAGTCTATCACATTACCGTGATTCATATACATATATCGAACTACAAATGTCCTTTGATATCTAATTCGCTCTAGCTCGGAATTAATATATTTTCATATATGCTTAACCGAGGGGGAATTTATTAAGCGATAATAGAATTGGCGATCGACAGGCGCGAACCAGCGACCTCCCAATTCCAGGACTGGCAGTGAAGCCTTTAAACACCCCCGACACCGGTGTCGGGTGGTTTAAGGCTTCACTGCCAGTCCTGGAATTGGGAGGTCGCTGGTTCGCGCCTGTCGATCGCCAATTCTATTATCGCTTAATAAATTCCCCCTCGGTTAAGCATATATGAAAATATATTAATTCAGCGGTAGAGCGAATTAGATATTAAAGGACATTTGTAGTTCGATATATATATATATATATATTATATATATATATATATATATATATATATATATATATATATATATATATATATATATTCATATATATATATATATATATATATATATATATATATATATATATATATATATATATATATATATATATATATATATATATATATATATATATATATATATATATATATATATATATATATATATATATATATATATATATATATATAATATATCCTCTCTCTCATCTTTTTGTAATCATGTACTAAAAAATTTCTCTGTTAGGATTCAATATTTTTCTCCTGTCTTTAGTAATAATGTGATTTTCATAGTTGTTAATGTGTGGTTTGTGTTTTTAAGTGTTTTGTTTGTTTATTAATTTTTAAGTGTCATTGTACTTAGTAGCTTTGCTTTTTACTGTTGATCTCTTATTCAAGTAGTTACCGTCTTGCTTTTATATAAAATTCGAATTTCACTGATATATTGTTAATCAATATATATAATTTTTTAAAAAAGCATAATTCATCATTGTGCCCCATTTTAGTCTGATTTAATGCATAGAATTTTATTCCTCTGTTTTTATCCAGAAGATGGGATTTGTATCCCGAAAGGTAGGCGTTGGATAAAAATAAAGTTTTAACGAAAAATGCTGAAATTTCTGCTGGCCATACTCTTTTAATTAAAGATCCGACTATCTAGAAGCGACAATGCCATTCATTATATAATTTTATATATATTCGTGTGTACGTTAGAAGGTCTAATGGACCCTGTGCTTATTAAAAGGAAAGAAATCGCTATTTGTCATTGTAACCTACATTCCTTGGCTCCCACCATTAACTAGCAAGTCAAGCTGTTAGATCTAAGGTTAAGAACTAACATTTAAAACGAGGAAAATTAATTGGCAATCTCAAAAATATGAAACAATCTCTCTCTATAATGATTATCTCAAAAATGTCACACACTACTACTTTATATAAAGACGCATCAGCTCAATCACTATTACTATTTCCCTAAAATCAAAAGTTAAAGTGTTAGTCAGAGAATTCATTTTATATTGTTACATTGAAATCCATCTGTAAAAGAAACGACTGTTATCAGAGATAAAATAAAATTGGTTACGCAAACAATGAAAATGTAATGAGAAAATTTTTTCCGCTGCACTTCGGCTTCTCAAAGGACACTTGCAAATGTTGAGTGTTGATAATGTTTTGCTTTTCCGCCTAACCCTGTGGAATTGACTAATGTCCAAAGCACTTGCGACTGTGTAGCCACAAATTTCAATCTGTTGACGACAAAGTTAAACATTACCAGTGCCTATAATATATATATATATATATTATATATATATATATATATATATATATATATATATATATATAGTATATATATATATATATATATATATATATATATGGTGTGTGTGTGGTGTGTCATATCACATTACCGTGATTATATACATGCATTGATGTACAAATGTCCTTTAATATCTAATCTTTCTACCCTCGGAATTAATATATTTTCATATATGCTTAACCGAAGGGGAATTTTATTAGGCGATAATAGAATTGTCGGCGCCAAGGCACGAACCCAGGACACCATACAATTCTATTATCGCTTAATAAGATTCCTCTTCGGTTAAGCAAATATGAAAATATATATTATTCCGAGGTAGAGTGAATTAGATATTAAAGGACATTTGTGGTAGCTCGTATATATTTATATATATATATATATATATATATATATATATATATATATATAGATATAGATAATATGAGATATGTGTATTATATCTATAGTTATATATATAGATATATGTTTTTTTAATATATATATATATATATATAGATATATATATAATCTCTATATATATATATAATTAAATTATATATATATATATCTATCTATCTATCTATCTATATATATATATATATATAGATATATATATATATATATATATATATATATATATATATCTATATCTATATATATATCTATATATAATAATATATTATATATATAATATATATAATTATATATTATTATATTAATATTATATAAATAAAATATATATTAATTTCTATAATCTATATATATATATATATATATATATATATATATATATATATATCGATTATATATAATATCGATATCTATCTATATATTATTATAATTATATGCTATATAGATATTGAGATATAGATATCTATATATCTATATATAGATATATATATATATATATATATCTGTATACTATATATCATCTAGTGATATATATATACTATATATATATATAGAGATATCTATATATCTATATATCTATAATATATATATATATATATCTATATATATACTATATATATGATATATATATGTATATATATATATATATATATCTATGTATATCTATATATCCATTATTATACTCCTCTATATATATATATATATATAGATATATATATATATATATAGCATAGATATCTATATATTATATCTATGATATATATCATATTTTTTTATTATTATATATATCGGTGTGTGTGTGTGTGTGTGTGTGTATGTTCATGTGTATGTGTATTTGTAACTGTAACTTTTCGAATTCTTTAAGCATTTTGGAAAAGCTTATCACTACAAAGTTTAGATTAAAAAAAAATACAAGAAGATATACGGTTGAGGTATGTGGATATTTTCTGCATTTGGCCAGGTCACGAAAATCCCCACGAATTTCTGAGTAAGTTAGATGATTTAGTCCCTTCTATAAAATTTACTGCAGAGGAAGAAAGACATTGTAGTTTGAATTTTCTTCATATAACAGTCCATAGAAATAACGGAAATTTCACCTTCTCAGTCACTCAGTAATAAACTAACATTGCCTCTTTTCTTCACTATTATTCCAGTCACCAGCAAAATGTTAGTTTTTTTGTTTTTTTCTGGAATATTCTTAAGAACTCTGCATGTCTGTAGCCCATAGTTTATTGACGTTGAGATGAAAACAATTTATGATATTGCCTTGAACCTTAAATACCCAAGGGCTTTTGTAAATGTAGCATGGAAAATAACTAGGAAAACATTTTATTTAACTAATGACAAACTTGTATTTAGTGAGCATAACATTATCAAATTACCATATGATGAAAGTTTTAGAAATTCCTAGAATTTTAAAGCTTTTCAACATAATATTTTTCAGTAGTATTAATATTAAGAGTTTAGCAATGAACAAAATTCTCCTAAAGATGTTTCTGCCAGCTTATATGAAATTCCTTGTAAAATGTGTGATGAAATATATTACAGACAAACTAGAAATCACTTTCACAATACTCAGAGAACACTGATATTCTGAGAGAACTACCCAAATATTGAATGTATTATTCGTACATAGGAGCGATTTAGATCATCCTATTAACTAGAGTCAAGCAAGATCGTTAATCTTGTTCAGCGACAGAGTTAAAAGGAATATCACTGAATTTTGTTTAATCAAGTCAAATAATTAAGTGTTTTGAATTTAAGTCGTGGTTTATTTAAACTCGATGCTATCATAGTTTAAAAAATTGTAAATGAATATAAGCAACAAAATATATATATTTAGTGTTATACATGTTTTTGGGGTTTATGGTTAACCTTTATCCTACCGACCATGCTAATTTTCATAGAAACCCCTCTATTTTTGCATATTTTTTATGTTATTATGATAACTAAAATCCACACAAAATTTCAGAACCCTATCTGTTTTGACAAAGGAATTACAGCATGTTCCATTTAAGGAACATTGGATGGTTAATGATAATTGAATGTCATTCACAGATAATTCTATTGAACTACAAAATATACAGAAGTTTGGTACATTGGTGGTGTCCCATGTAAATTCATATGCAAAACAAAATGAAAAGGAAATAAATGAGCTATCTTTACATTCGTTATATTAGACAATGCATTCCTTTTATAACATCTTAGCCTAATGACAATCTTCAAACTTTTCCTACCTTGTGAAAATTCTCAAAGCCTTTCTTTCCCCTTTCGGCATGCAAACGTACATTACATTTTTGACACATATTTTTCTATTATTATTTTTTTTGCAAATTTTGCATCTTCCTTGGGTTGTTGATGTCAGAATGTGATTTACTCCATCATAGCGAATGTCAACTGAAAGAGCGTTTGCACCAGTGGGACACCTGGGTCGTGGTACGTGCCTTACCATGCCTTCAGATTTTATTAGAGAGTGTTATTTGCCTTCTAAAATCTAATTGGGACATAATTTCCACAGAGCCCCAAATCTTGTACCCAAAACGAATTGGCTTTCCTCTTATAATCATTTTGCCACTGTGGCACCATTGATTCATCAACACTTAGAAGCTGGTGAAATACACCAAACTGAACCAGTAGATCATTTACCATGCTATATATTGGAGAAATCTTCCTCATCTTATTTCCTTGCAAAAGGTGCTAGTTGTCTGCAAGATGTATGTATCTCTTTATTTCAGAAAACCTGTTTTTACTCATTGTATTGGACACCAAAGGTACACCCAAATCTGACTGTTGACCAGCAATGCTGCTGCTCAGGTAACAAATGGTAGCCTGACAATAACACTATACCCAGAAGGTTTCTACCTTCTTTTCCTGAGACGTCAAAATTAAGATTCCTGTGATCACGATTTGCAGAGAGTTTAGTTTGGTTGGTAATGTAAGTTACTATCTCGTCTGAAAATACCTGTCTCCAAATTGTATATGGTGAAGAATCATCTAGTTGTAGCAAATCATCTGGTAAAAGGATATCAGCAGAAAGAAGTCTTATCAAATACACAATTTTTTTTTTCCACTTAGGTAGTTTTCCTTTTTGTTTTCCTGTAACCGGTTCTTCACAATCATCAATGTCACTTTCAATTTTTTCTTCAATTTCTATTTGTCCTGCTTGGTTCATGTTGTTCCTCTGGGTCATCTACAAGATCCTCGATGTCACTGTCTCGATCACCAGAATCCCCCGCAGCTGGAGGCAGTACCACGATTTTCACTATGTTATTGGAAGACTCGGCCATATCTAGTGCACTAAATAGGTATTGTAACCATCCAATGTTCCCTAAATGGAACATAAATTTTGCTTTTATATTATCATACACAAAAAGACAAAATTATATATTGTGGCATGGCATGTTATTCTAAACTATATGAAGCAGTTTTAGACTATGATAAAGAAATATTACATTTTCATCACAATAAATACAAGGCTTTATTCAGGGATGCGTAAAAATGGCAATTTTTACATTTTTTTTAATCTTTGTGAAAGGAATTATTTCAAATTAGAAGTTGCTACATAATTTCTGGAAAAAAAGAACTTTTTTTTACCAATGCCCCGGAAATGGAAAAAAATGTGATAATATATTTCTTATTGGAATATAATGGTCAGAAAATCATGTTCTATAAGTTTAGTTTTTTTTTACTGTGTGATTTCAGATCACCCTGGATTATCTCTTTGCTTATTAACCTATTGACAATTAACCATATAGTATTCATGATGTTTGTGTTTACTTTGTAACCTTCTTCCCAACTGTATTTCGTTTGTGCCTCGACAATGCCTCAATAAAGGTGAAAGCCTTCTGCCTATTATTTTCCTGTGGTATTCGCTTAGGTGTAATATATATATATATATATATATATACTATATATATATATATATATATATATATATATATATATATATAATATATATATATATATATATATATATATAATAAAAGGAGCCCATAAAAAAACACCAAAATATAGAGAGAAAAGTACAATATTTCATAGACTGCTGTTTCTCTCTTCAGGTATATGAATGAGAAAAGTTTACAGAAAAGGTGGTATTTATACCAAGAGATCCATCCACAGGTAAGCGTTGGTTGAATGAAAACCTTGTCGATCACATCTGAATCCCATGCTGCTTTTGAGATGTTCATTACCTGCCTCTCTTTTATTAAGGCCGATTCCATCATTTGACTCTTGTACCAGCAGTTGCTGCTATAAATTATATGTGACAAATTCCAGTTTATTCTGTGGTTATGTTCTTTTATATGGTTGAAAATATCTGAGTTCTGTTTTCCATACCTAACTGACCGTTTGTGTTGTATTAATCTCTGGGGAAGTAATTTTCCTGTAAATCCGATGTAAGATTGGTCACAGTCCCGGCATGGGATTTCATAAACCCCTGTTTCCTTGGGGAATGTCTTTTGTTGGACGTTAATCAGGGATTTGGCTAAGGTGTTTGGGTAAGTAAATGCAAAAGGGTTAAATTTTCTGAGGGTCTGAGTCAGTGTCTTAATCCTGTCCAGGTGAGGAATTTTTATTTCATTGTACTGTTGGGTGTCTCTTTGGTCTTGTTTTGAGGGGGTCGGTAGAAAATTACGTTTGCTTTGTGAATTGCTTTCTCAATTATATGGTCAGGATACTTTAAAGACGAAAGTTGCTTATGAATTAGTTAAAATTCTTTTTCCGGGAAATCTGGGGAACAAATTCGTAAGGCTCTTAAGAACAGGTTGCTGGCTACACCTATCTTGATAGCAATGTCGTGATAGCTAAAGTAGTGAATGTATGAAAGTGAGAACGTTGGTTTTCTGCATACGGTACATTTATATTCTGTCGTATCTCTGATTATTAAAACATCAGAAAAAGAATTTTGTTGACTGCAATTTGTATATGTTTCATATCTACCCGAATTGTGTTATGTTTGCTGGCCGCCGATTAGGAAGTCTATCAATAAGGTGCTGAACTTCGTATTCTTCGCCCTTCTCTTCGTTTTACAACTACGGATCAGAGGTTAAAATAACTTTCATCAATTTGTGACGACCCATTACGGGCCGGAGCTTCTTCACAAATACCGCAAGCTGGAAGAATTCTTTCAAAGGAAAGAAAAATAATTCCCTGATGTTGTGATTATGTGGCACGAAACGTAGGAAGCAATAAAAGAAGTATGAGTATTTCGGCCCTTGACTGCCAGAATTGTGTGATGTTTGCCTGCCGCCGATTAAGAATTGTATTATTATAGTGCTGAACTTCATATTCTTTGCCCTTCTCTTAGTTTTTCGATTACGGATCAGAGGTTACAACAACATTCACCAACTTGTGAGGACACGTAACATCTAGGTCCTTCACAAATGCCGCAGCTTCGAAAAATTGTTTCAAAGGAAAGACAAATAATTCCCTGATGTTGTAACTATGAGTCACAAAATGTAGGAAGCAATAAAAGAAGTATGAGTCCCTAACGTATTTCTGTCCTTGACTGCAACTTGTATCTGTGCATCGAACCTGCAAGAATTGTGTGAAATATGCCAGCCGCCGATTAGGAATTCTATTACTCTGTCGCTGAACTTCGTATTCTTCGCCTTTCACTTTATTTTTTGACTACGGGTCACAAAGGTTACAACAACTTTCAACAGTTTGTGAGGACACATTATGGCTCAGCCCTTCTTCACAAATACTGCAAGCTGGGAAAATTATTGCAAAGAAAAAAAATTCCCTGACGATGTGATTATGCGTCACGAAAAGTAGGCAGCAATAAAAGAAGTACGAGTTCCCAGCGAATCCCTGCCCTTGACTGCAATTTGTATATGTGCATCGAATCTGACCATTTTTTGTGTGATGGTTGCCGGCCGCCAATAAGGAATTCCATTTTTTTTGTGCTGAACTTCGTATTCTTCGCCATGTTACTAGTTTTTCGAAACGGATCAGAGGATACAATAATTTACAACAGATTGTGATGACACATTACGGCCAAGCCTTTCTTCACCAATGCCACAAGCTGAAAAATTGTTTCGAAGGAAAGAAAAAATTCCATGATGTTGTGAAATACATGTCCCCAGCTTATTCCTGCTCTTGACTGCAGTTTGTATATGTGCATTGATTCTGCCCGATTTGTTTGTGTGAGAATTACACACACACATATATATATAATATATATATATATATATATATTATCTATATATATATATATATATATATACACATATAATCATTCTTAATCCGGCGTGCAACAAAGATCCCACACAAATCGGGCAGGAATTCGATGCAACATAATACAAATTGCAGTCAAGGGCAGATATAGGATGGGGACTCGTACTTTCTTATTGCTTCCTACGTTTCGTGACTCATAATCACATCATCAAGAATATTATATATATATATATATATATTATAATATATTATATATATATATATATATTATATATAGTATATATATAATATTATATATATGAGGTTTATAATTTACTCTGAAATCAACTGACATCTGACAAGCCTGGGTAACACGCAAGTAACAAAAGAGGCAAGGGAGGAAAAAGGTATTAATAATGATGGAGTGAGGGAAATGCAAAGTTACATTAAACAAAGATTATTATTATGTCACTCTAAAGAATTTTACACAGGAGCTGAAGGTACTAGCTTCGTGGCACTGAGGTAATGTTAATTAACAAATCAATTAGTGCCACTAGGTAAACCCCAGAAAATGTAAATCCCTTCATGAATAACCCGGAATTTAAAGGGATAAAATACTTGTTTCAATTGTTGTCAATCATAAAAGAATATTTATAAATAGCTCTTCATTCATATGGCAGAGAATATCAGTAACTTAACACTGTCACGAGAATAGCATGATAAATGAACACTTCTAGTTACAAGTTACAAATATTTCTTCAGTTCACTTATTCTCTGAAGGAGATACAATGGGGAAATTTGAGCTGTATCAATGAGAGCAGACAGTAATTAAGGAAGGAAAAAATTTTGCGTTGTTCAAAATTTCAAAACCAAACCTACCTTGTGGCTTGGCAATCGAAGTTTTGAAGTGGAGAGCCAGGCATGGGATAATAAGCTTAGGGGGAGAAAAGTCTCAACCCCGGCCTGGGATAAGGGTGTTTGTGTTACCGGGGAATCATCCCGGTGTGAACAGGAATGTGTCTGTTATAGGAATGACTTTCAGGCTCTTGTTTTGTCCCATCTTGGCACCGGCTTTCTTGTGGTGTTGACGGTTGTCTGGAAAGGAAATTTAAGCGAGAGTACCAGTTGTGGAAAATGATGACAATAGGGGATCATTTTTGGTGGAAGGAGCGAAGTAGGCAAATGTGACATATAAATTTTTTAATGACTAAGGGAGTGGTAGGCACGGCTTCCGTTTGCCGTCTTGGGTATTCTTTCTTCAACAAGAAGTGAAAAAAAATACTGATCGTATATTTCTGTATGATTTTTTTAAAATGATGGTTTCCACGTATTTCTAATTTTTCTCATATATATATATATATATATATATATATATATATATATATATATATATATATATATAAGTCATATCACATTACCGTCATTCATATACATATATCGAACTACGAATGTCCTTTAATATCTAATTCGCTTAATAAATTCCCCCCCGGTTAAACATATATGAAAATATATTAATTTTGGGGCAGAGCGAATTAGATATTAAAGGACATTTGTAGCTCGATATATATATATATATATATATTATATATAATAGATATATATATATATATGGTATATATATATCTATATATATATATATATATATATATATATATATATCTCTTATATAATATATCTATCTATCTATCCATCTATATATATATATATATATATATATATATAATATATATATATCTATATATATATATATATATATACCTATATATACATATATATATATACATATATATATTATATATATATATATATATATATATATATATATATATATATATATATAATAGGATTTTTTTTTTTTTTTTTTTTTGCAAGAACGAGACTTCATTGTGAAAAGATTTCCAACTCCTCACGTTCCTAAATTACCTTTCTATATATATCTATATATATCTATATATATATATATATATATATATATATATATATATATATATATATATATATATATATATATATATATATATATATAGAAATATATATATATATATATATATATATGGTAGTAATTTAGGAACGTGAGGAGTTGGAAATCTTTTCACAATGAAGTCTCGTTCTTGCAAAAATATTTTAACAGCAACTGCTTTCCCACCCAGTTGTTCTTTAAACATGTCTCTAAATTTTTAAATAATACTTTTTTTCCACGTCATCCTACTTCTCACGTTCCTAAATTACCTTTCTATGCCAGACGTACTTTTATTCATGATACAACTTTTTATAAAGAACTTCACGCTTTAATATCTGGTCATCTCCCTGCCATGAAAACTAAAATTATACCCACATACCCACTGAATATAGGTAGCCTTATCAGCTTCAAGGACCGTTTGGATCCATTGATGACCTCATGTGTTATTTACAAATTTATTTGTCCTCGATGCAATAGAGGAACCTATATTGAATCGACAAATAGGTTACTTAAGGCCCGAATAGACAGTCATAGAGCTGTCAGCTATAGAACTGGCACCAAGCTTTCGAATCCCGAATTTTCCAACATAAGGGATCATACCGATAAATGTAGGTATTCTATTCAGTACAAGGATTTTGAGGTTTTGGGAAGAGCTTCCAATCATAAGGTTTTAGCAATTAATGAATCATTGTTTATTAAAAAAAACTGGTCCCCTCACTGAACACCATGCCACGTCTACACCTCTTTACCTCTCGTGAACTGTTTACGTTTTTTATCAGTCCTTCCTCTGTCTTCACACTCAACTGTTGGTCCTTATTTGTACTTTTAACTCTGATTGTTTTATTGTACCTTACATTGTGTATATTAATATTGTAGCTTAATTTTAACATACTAATTAGATATTGTTTCTTTTTAGCTTGAAAATGAGCCCTGCTGTTGGTGTGCTTCCCCTGCCTTTGTTGTATAGTTGGGTTTAGAGAAACCTCCGCCTGTTGTGTGTATGCATACATACATACATACACATACACACACACACACACACACACACACACACACACACACACATATATATATATATATATATATATATATATATATATATATATATATATATATATATTATTACGTTTATCGACCCCTCGTCTACCCAACAGGTTTTTAAATTACTCCATTGCTAGAAGAGTAGCCATTTTTCTCCTAATCAGCTGACTTTAGGAGGGAAAACTCAGGCCACATAGGCATGTCCAGCGCCAGCCATTGGTAGCGGGGAGAGAAAATAAGCTGTTAACCATAAACCTGAGTATAGAAGTAATAAAGGCAGGTCGCAGGGATTAGATAGGCTTCGATGTGGGCTTTAGGAGTTCCTAACATAAGACCTCTTTTCCCCAAAAATTCGCTGATTGTGTTTTCACATCTTTCTGACAATGCCAGAGTGTGTGTGTAACCCAGGCCATTTGAATCTGCCATGACCTGCCTTCAGTCCAAGCTAGTTGCTCCTGTAGGACAGACGTGTCCTCTCTTCTGACAGGAAGTCAGCCTTTGTCTTGTCCACGCTGGTTGGAGCCCCCTTTCGCACATCACGACACATGTTCAAGCCTCTAAGGATTAAAGGTACGTCTCAAGAGTGCAAAATCCAACCAGCCCTGTTCCTCCAAGACGAATCTTACTATTTCCATTTCAAATCTCCCTTTTATCACTTCTCTACTGATATTCCTTTGTCATCATCGGGGCACCTGTTACCCCTGTGACCTGTTCAAGATTAAATCTTCATTGAATATTTCATTTAAACACTAGAGTTCCTCCCCAGTCTGTGTTAATTAAAAGTTACTGCCCTTGTAGCTGAATTAAAGTGCAAGAAGTTGTTATTTTATTATGTGTCTAATCTGGGACTAATTTAGGTTTTTTGCTGAGTCACGTGTCATGTCCCCTCGCTCGCAAGTGCTTCCTTAACGAAAGATACTTATGATCAATTTTGGAAATCAGCATTGAAGTAAATTTGATTTTGGCCAGTGTGTCACTAGGCCCACTGTTTAAACCCCCAGCCAGAGAGCTGGTACCTATTCCCCTACTCACCATCGAGTTTTCAGACTGCTAGGTTGGCGGGACACCAGATTTATGCAATGGCGCCATTCCCAAACCACTAGCGAGCGGCGGGGGTTGAACCCTAGTCCTCCCAACTGGTAGGAGAGAACCTTGCCACTGCACCACCACGGTAACTATATAACTATATATATATATATATATATATATATATATATATATATATATATATATATATATTGTCAAATAACTCCTGAGTGTGTGTGTATATATATATACTCATGGAGTTATTTGACAATGAGGATAAGTGGGGATAGTTTTATGTTTTATCCAATATATTACGTAGAAGAGTAAAGGTGTTTTAATGATTTTTGAGGGAATTACTTTAATTAATTTTCATGTTGGCTATTTTCGGGAAATACAGATTATATTTTTGTATAGCGAGAGTTTGAATGCGCCTTAGATTTAATGATTGTTTTTCAGCTACCTACAGGGATGGCTGGCGATGGGAACAAACGAAGGTAAAACACGCTATCAGATAGAGTTCTCTCCTTTTAGTTAAATGGGGTCTTTTGACCTCATAACATATTAGTTTAGTTATTCTCTCTGATGCCTAGGGAAATACGTTTTAATTTTCATAAACTATATATTATATATTATATATATATATATATATATATATATATATATATATATATATATATATATATATGCACGGATTTATTAAACTATATATTGTTTTTTTCTCTACATAATACAGCTGATAGGCAATAAATTATTATAAGTAACTTCATTATACCTCCTTGCAATTCCTCTGAACTTTACATATGAATGGTGATTAAAACCTAAAGAAGCATTGCAACCAGAATGAGACTGTGGTATTCGAATGATAAAGTGGTTATTATAGAAGGGCATTGCTCTAATGTACTTGATAGCAAAATCTAGTTGCCAATTACGTGTTGAATGAGTTGCAAATGGTACATCATTTGTTAATTTCTTCTAATCATTTTACGTCTACTTTTGATTAAAACAGTTTAAGAGTTTAACCTTTGAGTTTTGAGAAGTAAGTCTAGACAGTTAATCATTTCTCACAGCTAAATACATCCACCCCCAAAGCTAAGGACTTAAACAGGAGTGCATAAGTTAGGATAAGGCCTCAGTAATGATTATCATATGTTTCGGTGGGATTGCTGATTGGTGTGTAAAGCCGTACAGAACAATGAGAATTTGAGGCTCGATAAAGGTAATAGCATAAGAGTCGTCCTTTGGGAATTATGTCAATAGATGAATTTCTGTGACTTAGATCCACTCTCTTCGTGTCTGACCAGATTCAGCACGTGGATTAATGGATACAGGATGCTTGAGATATATATTTATTAGGTGCTCAGACTGGCTATGTTTTATTCTTGCTACCACATCAGTTCTTTCATCAAATTTCAGATTGCATCTGAAAATGATTGTACGAAACAGTTGGTTATATGGCTAATTCTTACGCACACAAGTGAAACAGAAAATAAAGTAAATAAAATACTAGTAATCAATTAAAGATAATATTAGTATGGTATCACATGAGAAGCAGGTTACTAATACATCACTGAGTATGGAAGTCACACAAGGGCTGAAGTCTAACATACAGACCCTTTTAAAGAGGTATCGCCTAGTGGTAGTTCTGGCTCTCAGTGATGCTAGTGTGCTGCTCTTTGCCACATTTTTGACCAGGATGAAGGCTCTAAGGCGCCTTTTATAAAACAGCTATTCATCGTCTTATTCTAATGCAATTAAAGATAATCTGCTATTGTTTTTCTATATACGCCATTCGTACAGCCAGGCGCTGTCAAGCCATAACACGATGCATCGGATAATTTTATCGATCCTAGCAAAGGATTTAAAACTAAATTGAGTTTGCACCTCGAGTTCAATTTCAAAGGGATTCATACCCCTGTTCCCAGTAACCATTTTTAATAACGGAAAGCATGTAGAACACAGTCGAAAACTTCCAGTATTCTCTCTCTCTCTCTCTCTCTCGCTCTCTCTCTCTCTCTCTCTCTCTCTCTCTCTCTCTCTCTCTACTTGTGTTTTACGGATTTTCATGTGAAACTTGAATATCACTTTGTTACTTAACAGAGCAGTAGGTATCTCAAAACTGCAATTATTCTCTTGTTCACAAACATTCCTTAATATGTTTCGTTAGTAAGCGTTCCACATTAAGTTGCAGAAAAACTAAACTTCGGGTTTTTTTTCGCATAAGTAATTTTGTAAACCATAAAGGTATGAGTGTAATCTTATTATAAAATCATACTTGTCATCAATTATGTTCATGTGTATGTTAGCATTGTATTTAAAAAAAATATATATCAAAAAATTATATAAAGTAAGATTTAATCATACAGGTTGTTTCAATTATATCCAGATTATAAAAAGTTCCTTCGAGTCATGAGCTGGAAATTCGTACTCTGTGAACTTGAAGGGACACAATCAAGAGGAGAACAGTCGGTGTGACACTGTGAAGAGGTGAGTTTTTTTTACATGTATTCATTCTTAAATTCTGCTTTTATTTAGACACCTTCACGTACGAGCTTTCAAAATTGGTATATTACCCAGATGTTGTGACACCAGATTTAATAATCACAATCAATCAATCAATATTCAATCCGAGGATTCAACAAAGAGTGTAATGTTCAATAAGTTATCTGTAGGACGGAAAATGCATTTACTTAGCAAGGTAAATAGTGTCCAATATTTTAAGTAGAACAAATATCAATATAGTTTCCACCTTGCATCAAGGTGAGGCCAGCAGAACCTTACTTGAATATTATATCTACAGCGAAACATAAGCAGTCATTCCTAATTAACAGTGCATTATGAAATGAGGTTGCATTTAAACTTCCCTACAGCAGCCATGAGTACTTTAGGTGTCGCTTAGATTCATTTCGCTTCATTTATACAGTTTGTTTATTTGTTTAGTATTGATCTCCCTCTAGGAACCTTAACATATTCTGCGATTCCAATTGTCCTTTCTCTGTGCTTGAATGGCATTAACTGTTTACGAAACTTCAGACGATTTAACAAACAACTGACAGAGACGACCTGAAAAGACAAATGGGCCACTACCTGCACGAATTTATTTATTCTGTTGTGTTGATGCAACTGTCGACTACTCCGGAATAATGACCGTTTGAAAGCTGTTATCTCAACTTCCTCAGTTATATTCGCGGGTGCACGGGTAAAGTGTGGTCGGCATTTCAGCAGAGCATGACCCGAATGCAATTGTTTTATGTGTAATTTTTCATAAACTTGGCTCACTGAGTTAATGGTTATCTCGCTTATTCTAGAGGGTGTGTATTTGAATCTCACTTGCGGAGTTACTTCATTCACTTTCCATTGCGGATCCAAAGTTTTTTAGTGGAGAACTTACCCAAAAGGGTGAGGAAGTCGACTATTAACTTGAAAGATAAATGCAAGTTTAAATAGTTTATTCTTATCCCTTATCTACATACACATTGACATTGAAAATGGATAATAAAACATTCTTTGAAATTAACGGGCTATTTTTTAACGCTGAAAAAAGCAATTTTACAGATAGATATCATTTCTTTGTAAAACATCACAATCAATATTAATCGATAACAATGAGTTTGGGATCGTTATTATTCATTCATGTTTTTCGATATAATAGATCTCTTACACTGCAGACATAATTTTAAGTACCCATTGTTCTCTGTTTACAAAAAGGTTGGGTTAACAAAGCCTAGTTTAGCCTGACAGCACTGTTTTTATAGTGTCTTCTCAAAGTTACGATACAGACATTTTGGAGGCATAGGGATTATGGAAAATTGTTGCCTCCAGTTCAATGTTAAAATCATCACAATAAGGAAAGACTTTGGTAATAAGAATAAGGAATGGGTAAGGGAAAATCCCATTGTATAAAGACCTCTAATTAAAACTTGTTT
>NC_087209.1:42741258-42748758 GCF_015104395.2 Macrobrachium nipponense | reverse complement strand
CTACTCCTCACGTTCCTAAATTACCGTTCTATGCCAGCCTTCCCTTTATTCACAATACAGCTTTTTATAAGGAACTCCACGCTTTAATATCTGGTCATCTCCTTGCCTTGAAAACCAAAATTATACCCACAAACTCACTGAAAATCAGTAGCCTTTTCAGCTTCAAGGACCGTTTGGATCCATTGATGATCTCATGTGTTATTTACAAATTTATTTGTCCTCGATGTAATCGAGGAACCTATATTGGATCGACACATAGGTTACTTAAGGTCCGACTCGACAGTTATAGAGCTGTCAGCTATAGAACAGGCACTAAGCTTTCGATTCCCGAATTTTCCAACATAAGGGATCATACCGATAAATATAGGTATTCTATTCAGTACAAGGACTTTGAGGTTTTGGGCATAGCTTCCAATCATATGGTTTTAGCAATTAATGAATCATTGTTTATTAAAAAAACTGGTCCCCTCACTGAACACCCTTGCCACGTCTACATTTCTTTACCTCTCGTGAACATTTTACGTTTTTTGTTATTCCTTCCTCTGTCTTCACACTCAACTGTTGGTCCTTATTTGTATTATTAACTGTGATTGTTTTATTGTACCATACATTGTGTATTTTAATATTGTAGCTTAATTTTATTGTACTAATTAGATATTGTTACTTTTTAGCTTGGAAATGAGGCCTGCTGGTTGGCTTCGAAACGTTGCAACTTAATAAATATGAATTCCTTGACCTGTTGGTGTGCTTCCCCTGCCTTCACTGTATAGTTGGGTTTAGAGAAACCTCTGCCTGTTAAAATTTATATATATATATATATATATATATATATACATGTATATATATATATATATATATATTATATATATATATATATATATATATATATATTATATATATATATATATATATATATATATATATATATATATATATATATATATATATATATATATGTATATATACGTATATATTATATATTATATATATATATATATATATATATATATATATATATTATATATATATCGTATATATATATATACTATATATATATATATATATATCTATATATATATATCATATAATATATATAATATATAATATATATATATATATATATATATATATGATAATATAGTATATATATATATATATATATATATATATATATATATATATATATATAGTATATAATATATATATATATATGTGTGTGTGTGTGTGTGTGTGTGTGTGTGTGTGTGTGTGTGTGTGTGTGTAAGTAGGGTCGAGGATTGGAAAAAAGTAATTATTAGAATTATGTAATTCTGCGCTTTTGGAGCCTAATGACTTACTCTAATATTAATGGAAAATGAGTGCTGCGGACTTACTTTAGAACACTTTACTTACTGAAAGAATGGAAGGATGCCTTGCAAAACCAGGTAGATTACATTAAGACAATTTATTTACAAATTTTAGAGTACAAATCAAAGTTGAAGCGGGTGGTATGACACTTGCAAATTCCAAATAGATGCTTTGATAAATTACAATTAAGTTCACACTGGCGAATCATTAAATGGGCTACCGTATTATATGTGATATTGCAAGACTAGTGGAATGTGACATGTTTGCTAGAGTGGATGTAAATATGGCCGTATCTCAGACTGGTAACTTCTACGGTAAGTAGATATACATGGCAAGGAAGTGGAGGCGCAGGAATCAGGTCAATAGGATATCTGGAATAAAATCTAGGTCACACTAAATTTTTTATTTTTTTTCTTTCTTATTACATGAAATCGGTTAGTCACCATGAAGGGGATTCATCGTCAAATCAAATCACAATGAGAATAATGGGGGAAGAATTCTAATTCTTATCTGAATATCGAGACACACACACACACACACACACACACACACACACACACACACACACATATATATATATATATATATATATATATATATATATATACATATACATATATATATATATATATATATATATATATATATATATATATATATATATATATATATATGTATGTATACTGGGTGTTTCGACATTAGAGCCCTCCTCCACAGAACAAATGGAAAATTATGAAGTGTTCTGCTATATAGCTTATCTCCAAGTACATTATCTCAAGTTCCTATTAAGCTATTTTTCATTTTACATTTCTTGTATTTTAAGACTGAGTGACGGAGTTAGATACAGCCATGGCTAATGACTCGGAGGAAATCAAATGGATTGACCGAATCCAGGCTATAACCTTCAGAAAGGCCATGGATGCTGACATATCCTTCATTTCACGTTCCTGGATAGCTAAATACATTAAAAAAGATGAATCCTTTGTTAAAAGACACTGGAACAAAAATCCATATGACTGTCATTGCGAAAATATTGAGAATCTGGAAGGCCTGAAATCCTTTCTCAGGAGTCAAAAGACATCACTGCTGAGGCAGTAGGTAGGCCAAGAAGGTCATTACGTAAATTGCCGCTTGAACCAGAAACAAAAAGAGGAAAGAAGAGAAGTTATAGTGCTGTATATCGTGAGTTGAGAAAATCTGGTATCAAGCCATTTCATGTTATGAGCAAGCCTAACTTGCATGGGTTTGTGGTTCATTTCTTAAAAATTGGGATGAAGCTGACTTTCTCCATGTTGCCGCATCAGATTAATTCTTCATTAACACAATCAGGAAGCCAAATCATAAAAATGACATCATTTCGGCTGCAAAGTTGAATGATATCAGCGATGATGTTCTCTATCGCCAAGTTGTGAAATTTCCTGAAAGTTTGGGAATTTTTTTCTGTTTCACAGCCAAACGGTTAATGTGGATCATCAAAGAAAAAGGATATTCATGGAATGGCGAATACTTCAGAGAAACTGTGCTTACTGATGGAGTATTTCCTTTCCTAAAAAATCCTAAAAAAGTATTATATGTTGAATGGGTCACATTTTTGCATGATAAGGCACCATGTTTCAAGGTTCTTCAGACAGAAGATGATTTGAAACCTTTTATATGGGTAATATAATATATGTTATCTTTATTGTTTATAAGACGATGCCGAATGTTTTGATCGGTTACTTTTACAACTGACTAGTTTTCTTCCATCCATCACGTTTCCAGTGGAAAGGGAAGTCGATAAGCTTTTGCCATTTTTAGACTTGGTTGTTCACCGGGATGATGTAAATAAGTCTTTTAAATTCTCTGTTGTCAGGAAAAGTACTCACACAAATATGTTCTGATCAATTTGGTTTTTTAGAGCTTTTCGAGTTTGTGACCCAAGTTTCATTGACCAGGAAATTGAATTCTTGACTACGAGTTTCAAAAAGTTTTGTTACCCCAAGTTTTTTTTATTGACAAATGTCTTTCTAGAACCAGAAGATTGTTTTATAATCCAAGGGAACATTCTTAAACTGCTAATTTTAAATGCCTTCCCCTACTGTATAATCATGACCTGAAAAAAGTTTCTAATAATCTTTGAAAAGGAAGGCATGGCTATAGCGTAGTTTTTCAATACCCTAATACTCTTAAAAAGAAAATTCTCACAGCCAGTTGCAGAAAACTAAACACCGATGTTAGAGTCTATGCTATAGGATGTAAAAATTGTGCATATGCTATATTGGTGAAAGCAGTCATTCCCTTGACCAGAGGAAACGTGAACATATTGCAGCTTGCCGTTTGGGCAACGTTTATAGCGCCATTGTCAAGCATCCTTGGGATTCTGATCATGCCATCGACTTCAAGGGAGGAAAAGTTATTTATAAGAGTGCGTATAGGACCACTAGGAGAATTGTGGAAGGGGCTCTCATCACTTTGAATGACACTTCTGAGGGGAATACATGCATTATGAACAACTTACTTTTGAGTGAAGAAATGTGCAAAAGGGCCAGAATAAGAACTTCAGAAATGTGTACATCCTTCTTCAATCTGATAATGTAGATAACCACCCTTCGCCAGTTCCTGAGTCTGATCTACAAACTAACTTTTTGGATAACGGCCCTTAAGATGACAATCAGGAAGAAGACCGGCGCTTTGTCCCACCTCGAAGATCACAGAGAATTGTGGAAAGGAATACGACCCTATGACTTGTTCGCATATTTTAACCTTTTTTATCTTTTTTTGTTCGTTTATGTTAATTTGAATTTCTTCACCAATGATATGTCTCCCATTTAGTTAGTGATCAAGTACACGAAAGGATGGGCGAAAGCTTTGATCTTTGTAAATATTTCCAGAAATATATTTCATCTGGATAAACAAGAATATTGCTGTGGATCCTTCTATTGATTTCTTAGAAGCATGATACGGTGTTTTTATATTGCACACGCACACACATAAATATATAATATATATATATATATATATATATATATATATATATATATATATATATATATATATATATATATATATAATCATATATATATATATATATATATTATATATATATATATATATATATATATATATATATATATATATATATATATATATATATATATATATATATATATATATATATATATATATATATATATATATATATATATATATATATATATATATATATATATATATATATATATATATATATATATATATATATATATATATATATATATATACGTGTATATACTCACACACACACACACACACACACACATATAGTATATACTTATATATATAGTATATATATATATATATATATATCTATATATATATATATATATATATATATATATACATGTATATATATAACCATAAGGAACTTGAGGATAACATTTCAGGCATTTACATGGTTTTACAGGTTACGTTACCCAGCCTCATTATCAGAGACGTAAAAACTATCCAAATTCATCAGAACATAATAAAATTCTCGGACTAAAAAATAATGTGCTAAAAACAAACACAAAACTTCAGTTTAAAATGCCATGAACAAGTTATTATCAGCCAAGTGGAAAGAAATAATACGAGTGACAAGGAGAAACATTAAAAGTCCAAGGTAAACTTATGTTAAGAAAACTGGGGAGGAGGCAGTTTGGTTGTTTAACTTCGGAATACCTGTTTTATACAAAGTGAATCTAGGATTACCAGTTGCTGAGGGGAACGAGCTCTCGAAAATTTTTTAAATTGATTATATATAATATCTATTTTGCATTTGTACGCATGTTGTCGTATACCTACTGAAAAACTAGATTCGAGAACTGTACCCCACTACGGTAGCTAATAACTGTGGCAATCGATGCGTACTTTTAATAAGTTACGAGGGGAACCGATATATTTCCCCCTGACTACATCAGGGGCAAGAAAATAAATACGCTGCTTACGATGTCAAGAGAGTTCAAACTAACCTCATGCTTAAAAAGCAGCCTATGATAAGAGGTATAGTGGGAAGAGGTGCCCTTTTATTCGAGCCTTCCTATTATTCATGATGAGTCTTTTATTACCGAAACTAATTCAATTTTACGGCAGTATTATCTGCCATAAGAAGTCACCCCAGTCTCACTCTCTTACCACAAGTTCCCTTTTTAAGTATAAGGATAATTTGAACGAGTCAGGGGAAATATGTCGGTGACTATAGTAGGTTATTAAAATCCGCATCGATTGTCACAGAGGTGTTAGCTATCGTACTGGGGTTCAGTTTCACTTATCTAATGACTGCACTAATGAATACGAGGATCAGATAGTCAATATTAGTAACAATGATTCTGTTACTGCGATAAACTTAAGTAGTGTTTTTACTTACTTATCCATAAGATACACCCAATTTGATGTGGAGGATTCAGTGCTCATACAAGCACTAAGTCAATATGGAAAGTTCACTTAATTAGAAATAATACTTATTCGCATGGAAAAGCAACTGGTATGCTGAATGGAGTACGCACAGCAAAAATGGATCTGGAGAGAAATATTCCATCTTGCATTAACATTTGTGGCCATAATGTCACCTTCCTTTACAATGAACAACATAGAACGTGTTTCAAGTATGGAAGAAAAACACATGTGGCAGCAAAATGCAACTTGGATAATGAACCAAGGTTGATTACTTTTAAGCTGTCCGATTTCCCATCAATGAATATCAGGTTGTAGAAACTCGTGGTTCTCAAAATAATGAAGAATTAAATCAACCTACGAGATGTAATTAAGAAGAAACCAGAAATTGTTAAAGAAAACGGAAGTGCCGAAGAAAATGGAAATACTGTAGAAAGTGCTAAATACGATGAAAACTGGCATTTGAAAAATCAGAAAGAGGAAGTAGAAGAACCCGAAACAAATACTGAAGCTTATAACATCAGAAGAGAATAATTCATCAAAGAAGCAAACTACGAACGATGAGACCACGAACGAAATTAACTCGAGTTCTTTCTCAGTATTTGAAGAACAAATACAAGTCATCGCGAGTGTGCCTAAAGATCTGTCTGGGAACATGGATGAAATTGTCTCGGCTCCTAGGGACTTCTCAGGTAAAATGCAGAGGACCACCTGATAACGATAATACTGACGATGAGATGCGGATTCCCTTTACTTTGGAATCTGTAAGTGATAATTGGAATAACGAGACAATGCCAGCGATAATGGAGACGATACGGAATGAAGGTTATAACCACGGCTGCATCGGTCTACAGGGAAAATGAAGATGACGAAGAAAATGTGGAGGTAAATGATGCATCTTCGTGTGAAGATCGTTGCTTTTCCTCTCCAAAGAAGAAGTAAGATGTCAAAGATGAAGAAATAAGGACATCAAAGAATACTGGTCATCATAAATGGAACTTGTACTTGGAAATCGTTGGTGAAATGACCTTTACAAAAGAAATAGTGCAGCATGAAAAACGGAAAGATTTGGAAATTGGTATAAAAACTGATGGAGAAAAAGAAAAACTGGTAAGTTATTTTTTAGATATATATTTGTAATAATGGCCCTTGGTGTCGCTACTTTAGATATTAATGGTTTCAACGATATGAATAAACAAATGAAGGTAGTTAATCTAATGATGTATTATAAAATTGATGTTTAAGATACTCTAAAATTGTATCAAACACAACATTTAAAATCAAAGGTGGAAAATTTACATGCATTAATAGGAAAAGTATTATGAAATTATTAACTAAAGAAATGGTTAATGAGGGAAGAATAACTGGAATTAGAATATCTTAAAGTAATTATGTTATTCCTATTTTAAATATCTATGCACCATCAGGCACAAATGAAGAAGTGAAAGAGAAGACCTTTTCGGTACTAAGATTCTGTTCTACTTACGACATAACTGTGAAAATATTATCATTGGCGGTGACTTCAATTGTATTATTTGTCTTAGAGATTCTATTAATGATAATAGTAATCTGATGTAAAAATTATTGAGTAGTATTGTTAAGTACATAAGGCTTTTTAGACAAACAGAATATGTGATATTCAAAATGAGATTTTAAAAGGCTTGAAGATGAGAGCGAAATTTGATGACATAACCATAAGAGAAAAAATATCTGTGTATTTCCTTGGAAAGGAAATGAAAAGAAACA
>NC_087209.1:42733758-42736258 GCF_015104395.2 Macrobrachium nipponense | reverse complement strand
AATATATATATATATATATATATATACATCTGATCTGCCATCGAGGAAAAATCAGGGTATGGTCAAAATCTGATCTCGAAATCATAAGATAACCAAAAAACTTCAAAATAGTCTAAGACATTCTCCAAAGCACAAGGAAAGCCTACACCATATTTATTTTCTCTTTATGCAAAAATAGAACGAAAATCGTTCAAAAAATAAAAACCTATGGGCATAAATCATCTCCTCTCACAGTCGTGACCTACAGTAGCTATCAGCTGGTTTTCCAATATCAAGGCCAAGGCATTGAACTTTTGTTTTCAAGCCCAAACGGAGAAGACAAGGGAGAGAGAGAAAAAAAAGGGAAGGACTTATCCCCTCAACCCCATATTAAAGAAAAAAAACTCACCCTCCCTCTCAACACTACCCCTTGGACCACACAAGTTTCGCTTTGCTGGTTGCTCAGCGAAAAATTATGCTGAGTGCGTAAGCATGAGAGAGCGCTGTCTCCAAGGCCCAAAAAGGCAATCTAAGCACCCTGAGAACTGAGCCGCAGTTCGGAGACCTTTACATGCATACTTATGTAGTCCCCCACCCCCCAAAAAGAAACAAAATACATCGCCATTAAATACATGGTAAGATCAACACATTTTATATAAAATAAACTTAACACGTTCTGCTATATGGGGAAAAAATTATGGTGCTCTGAACTGTCCCTTTAAACCCAAAATGATTCACACACACAGAGAGAAAGAGAAAAAAAAAACACATACAAGGGAATAGAAAAAATTATTGTAACACTCAGTCCAATATTGATAGAACAGCTGGGAACACTACACTACCAGACTCGAGTTTAATGTGCATATTCAACCCTGAGCACTGTTAACTCGCCTCACTCACAAGACCCAACTGAGTGGCAAATCCTTGAAGGCATCTCACAGCGGCAAAAATTCTGACCCTAATTAAACTCTTCTTCTCAGTACAAGAACAACGGTTAACTAATTCCTATTTCCTATCATCTGTCACCTAATATTTGATATCCTAATTCATTTACACAACCAGTCTCTCCAGAAACGGTACCCGAAACAGCCTTTTACTTGCTGCCACCAAAATCTGTTACCAAAGATTTTAACCTTGGCACAGCGTCTCAAAAGAAAAGACAAAAAAATCTGTTAACCCCTCCTCAGAGAAGTATGTTGATAGCAATGACCTTATAGCAGTAAGACACTGGGTGGCACTCTCTCTTTCAACCCCCACCCTCTCCTCTCTCTCTCTCTCTCTCTCTCCTTTCTCGATCTCAACCAATCAAACTGACCTCACATAATTACCTAAGGTAACTAAATCAGACTCGTAAACTACAAAAATACATTTATTTAAGAATAAAGGACTAAATAAATAAATCAAATTGTCAAAGAAACAAATGTTTAACTGAATAAGTCAAAATTCAAAATCCAAATAATTCACTACCATTATCCAAATGTCCCTGGGGATCAAACTAAACCCGTCCACCTCTTTCTCTTCAATAACTAACATTAGTTTAGTCATTAAATTGACAACTAGAAAAGTCATAGTCTCCCCACACCATATCCATGGAACTATCAGTTAAGTTCCTATTAGATTCAACAGATAAGTTCCCATCGCCAGAACCACCCGGGGAGAAACAAAAACAAAAAAATCCCACATAAATAAATTATAAACAAACCAAAATGACATAAATCATAATGTCATATGGAAAAGGACATCTCTGAAACAAAGGTTTCAAATATAAAAAGACAAAGCCACACTCGGGCTTACAAGTATGCTTACCCATTACAGCTGTGAGCACACACTAAAAACAATCAGGACATAAGGGCTGCTTCTAAAATGCCCAAGATCTTACTCTCCCATTATGTAGGGGAAATAGTTTGTACATATATAAGCACGGACATTCTCACAAGACACTCCCCATAATATGAGACCATTGATTCGTCACAAGTTCATTGCACTGGAATAGATGCGTGAGGTCATAACAGCTCATTATCACACCCATAAAATCTACTCAAAACCAGATCCTCACATGGACATAAGACGTGGCCTGTTTTCCTTAGGCACCGACTTCCACCTGGCGCTACCCAAGTGATTGCATCAACATTTTTGGAGTTAACGCTGAATCTGACATTTTAAGAACTCCTCTGTTTCCATGGGAGTCAAAATTATGACACCTACTGTTTCAGGAATGTCATTGCTCATCACATTGGTTTATCAACAGTTTATCAACAATTTATATATATATATATATATATATATATATATATATATATATATATATATATATATATATATATATATATATATATATATATATATATATATATATATATATATATATATATATATATATATATATATATATATATATATATATATATATATATATATATATATATATATATATATATATATATATGTCATATCACATTACCATGATTCATATATATACATCGATGTATGTATATGAATCACGGTAATGTGATATGACTTA
>NC_087209.1:42671258-42728758 GCF_015104395.2 Macrobrachium nipponense | reverse complement strand
GTGTCACATGCAATATATACAGTCACTATTTGTATATGATTTGAACTGTTTTTTATAATTTTAATAGCACTCCCTCTTCATCATTTCAAAGTCCTTGGGTCGTGCACAACCTGTTACACCTATTCAGGGTAATGTACAGCATTCATAGCATCAAGTCTCAATGCACAGTATTCATAGCATCTAGTATCAATACACAACATTCATAGCATCATGTTATGGATTTCCAAATAAATCCGATATGACATCTCTTCGATACATTGTTTGGAGAACCAAGATGGCCAATCACAAACTCAATTCTGTTCCAGATCTAAGGTTACTGCCTCCTACTAGAGAAGCTTTTGAACAGTATGTGTATAGACCCCTCCTGCAAGATGCAATCTGGAGCTGTGTCCTTGAAGCTGATCCACTTGTTCATATCCCTGTACATTATGGCTGGCACATATACACTGGCACAAACAAACTGGAACCAACCTCCTTGCCAATAGATGTATCAACTATTCCTCTACCAGTACTAAAAATTATCAAATGTGGATGCGCATCATTACACTGTTGGTCCACTGCATGCTAGCTGCTCCATTGCTTGCATTTCATATTCTGATTTTTGTGCTTGTCATGCAGAGAAGGAATGTAAAAATCTTTGCACAATTTCTGCTTTCAGGGAAGAAAATTATGACGGATACAGAGAGAATTGAGGTGGATTAATCCAATAGTAACTAGCCATAAAACTGTAGAAGTATCCCTGTATATGCATAGTATTGTATTTTATTGAATTTAATGGACAGTTGTATGATATAATGTTATGCATCTTTGACCTCATGTGAGCTTTTGAGAAATATTGGCTTAATATTTGATAAAGATTTGTGATATTTGACGCCATAATTAAAATTTTGATTCAATCTTAAAATAACGAAAATATGATAATTTGGAGTCCAAATTGTATTCCTTGGGTATCTAAACATACATTTTGCTGCCAAATTCAAGTTTTTGTATGAATTATAAGCTTGAATATAGTTAAATTTGGAAATTCCCTAATAAAAAATTTGCCCGAAGTGTGCAAGTTCTGCACCCAGTTGTTATATCATAAGTAGGTCCAAATCTACCAGAAAAAAAACAATAAACATATGTTATGTGACAAAAAAAGGTTTAGTGATTTTCCACTGGACTATGACCACGAAGTCACGAGAGAAGTAAAGTTAAAAAAAAAGGAGAGAGAAAAAATACAACTACAGAATAGGAGATGCACTGAGATACTCGGACCTTTCATGTTGCAATGAAATAATGTAGGTTTATTACCTTAAACCTGATAATACACGGAACTAAGCAAGGAACTACAGAAGAATTTTTGGTCACTAATATAGTGATTTAATCCACCCTAGAATACTGCCTACCGGGCATACCAATGCTGTGTCACTCATTACAAATCAACGCAGTAAATGAGATGGACATTGATTAAACCAGATAATAACACACCTGTATTTCAAAACTTTTTAACAAAGGTCAAGGGTTTTCCAACTGATTTAGGACACTTTTTACATGCTGAAAATAAAAAGTTCAGTTCATTTTCCTCGGTCAGGTCTGGTCTCTAAGATATAGTCTATTTCTGCTACAGCATATTTTTCCAAATTATTGCAGTTATCAAAGCGTTTATGGGTTTTGTTTTTCCAAAACTGGGTCGTGGGTAACTTTTAATAATTATTTTTATTTCTCATTTCATTCAGGTCTAGATGTGTATAAAAATGGATCGGAAGTGTAAAAACCATCCTAATAGGTTCTGAACATTTGGGGACATGTGGTTCTTCCAGACCGTCAAGCAAAAATCACGGATTTTGTGAAGAAGGCAGATCAAGCTTACTTTGGAGTCAAACTAGGGGACCAGGATAAGCCATTCGCTCCCCATATCTGCTGTAAAACATGGAGGAACAAGAAAAGGAAGAGTATGCCATTTGGTGTTCCAGTGGTGTGGAGAGAAGGGAAAGCCAGTCCCCTATGGACCATCTTCCTGTTCCTGAGCCGAATGTCTCCATGGAATCTAGTCCTGATTCCGAATCTAGTGACATGACTGATACAGCTGTGTGGTGCATACAGGCCAGAAGAGGATGACCAACTGGTGCTTTTAACCTGAGCTGAACTCAATGACCTGACACGAGACCTGAACCTTTCCAAGGAGTCTGCCCAGCTACTGGGTTCTTGTTTTCAAGAGAAATGTATACTGGCACCAGGAACAACATTCTATTGGTATCGGGACCATGAGAAAGAATTTAGAAAATTTTTCACGTTTGATGAAGTATCTTCACTGGTCTACTGTAACAATATTGCTGACCTGATTAAATTACTTGGTCTGAAGTTTTCATCGATCCCTACTGGGCACTCATTTAAAAAGAAAGAATCCCACAAATGCATGGAACGTCTGTTATCTGCTCTGAACTACCTAGGGCTTCAAGGTGGTTACACAAAGTATCTATGCTTTCTGTGCTTATGGGATAGCCGTGCTGATGACCACCATTATGTCAGACGAGTGGCCATCTGTTAAGGATCGGGATCCGATCAGGTTCTTTATTACAATAAACAAAAAGGATTCAACACCAATAATTGAAACACGGGATACGAATATAGAAAGAAACTCAATCAGAATACAAGTTTATTTACAAGCTTATTCACAAAGATAAATGCAGAATGGCTTCTCCTATTTAAATAACAAAATTAAATCTGACTATATGTGAAAAGGGGGAACAGTGTGATATTGAAATACTTGCTGGCCAGTGAAACATCTGTTAAGATTGGTGCTCGATACGATGGCTTCACGATGAGAAAGTAAAAGCTTCAGATGGGCTTCTCTTATCTTCACACTGCAGAAAGGAATGACTTCGTCTTGAAACTTGAAGGGCAGGTTACTTCTCAAAACAATTTGCAGGACGATTCTGCTCTGAAAGGGTTAACTCGTCTTCGGGATCTCTCTCTCTCTCTCTCTCTCTCTCTCTCTCTCTCTCTCTCTCTCTCTCTCTCTCTCTCTCTCTCTCTTTCCGACTAGTACAAACTATACTTTCTTGTTTCCTTTCCCAATTATGTGTCCTCTCTCCTACTCTTCCTCTCTTATCCTTCCTCTCCTCTTTCTTCTCTTCTCTTCTTTCACTCCCTTCGAGTCCTCTATATAAACATCGATCTCGGGGTGGGGCTGAAAAGGTGGAGCTAGCCAGCGAACGTTTCCACCCCCTGAAAGGAAGTTTTCAGAAGACTCTGGACGAAATGTTACATATACAAGGTATTGTCTAGCTAGAGACGACCGCGTACTGGAGTTCCACAAAACAACAGGATATTCTCGAACAATCATGAGAACAGATACCCCAAACATGTGCGGGAATATCTCATTGTTGCAGACCTACTCGAAAAAGATATATTTTCCTTTTCTTTGAAATATGTTTCTTCACTATGAAGCAACTACCATGGCACGTTCCCCCAAAAGAAAAAAACAAATTAAATCAACTGATTTTATTTTTTTTTAATTCAAGAAAAACTACAAGAATCAAACAACAGAAGAACAATTCTGCATAAAGATTTTACTCAGTTAAACAAGCTCACTCCTCAATTCATTCATCCATCCGGGCTAGAATAGAAAATGGTCATCAGGCTACTCATTCTGAAAAATCTCTAGAGACTATCAGCTATAACATTATCCTTTCCCCTTATATGAACTATCTTTAGGTTATAGTCTTGCAATTCTAAACTCCAACGCATTAGACATTTATTCTTATTCTTAAACCTCTCCAAATAAACTAACGGGTTATGATCAGTATACACAATTTAAATGGAAGTACTACGTACATAAATCTCAAAGTATCGCAAGGCTGTAACTAAACTAAACAATTCCTTTTCAATAGTTGCCTAATTCTGCTGCTCTTTATTCAGTTTCTTTGAATAATAGAGAACTTGATGATCCATTCCTTTCACTTCTTGTAACAAAACCCCTCCTATGCCAATATCACTGGCATCAATAGCTAAATTAAATTCCTTATCAAAATCAGGTAACAATAGTCAACTGGATATTTCATTCCTTTCACTTTTTGTAACAAAACCCCCATTATACCAGTATCACTGACATCGATCGCTAATTAAATTCCATATCAAAATCAGGTAACAATAGAGCTGGCTCGTGAACCATTATAGCCTTTAACTTGTTGAAAGCTTCTACACACGCGTCATCAAATACAAAATTGCGTCCTTTCCTAAATTGATTAGTTATGTGAGCTTTCATTTCTGAAAATGTTTGTTACAAATCTGCAACGATACATACCCCTTCCAAAAAATCTCATGGCCTGTTTTTTAGTCGTTGGGATTGAGAAATTTACGATAGCTTCTATGTTCCGATCTTTTGGACAGATTTTACCAAGACCTACTTTATGACCTAAATAAGTAACAGAGGCTTTCCCAAATTCGCATTCCCTTAGATTAAGAACGAGATTCGCTTTTATAAGGGCTTCCAAAACTTTTGCTAAAATCAGTACATGATCTACCCAAGTATCTGAGAATATCACAAGATCATCTAAATACACGATACAGTAGTTGATGCCATTTAAAACTTTATTCATTAACCTTTGGTACTTGCTGCGTTCTTCAAGCCAAAAGCCACAACTAAGGGCTCGAAACTACCGAATGGCATTCTAAAGGCGGATATTTTCCGGGCTCGTTCACTTGAAGGTACCTGCCAATAACCTTTAGCCAAAACAAGCTTTGAAATGAATTTGGAATTTCCAATTCTATCTAAGCAATCACCAATCCTGGGTAAGGGAAACTTACTTTGCTTAATTACACTGTTTACTTTCCGGAAATCAATGTACAATCTATCTGGTCCATCTACCTTTTTCACCAGAACTACCGGGAAACTCCATCATATCATCCCTTGCTAGGCACTATCAAATCATTATCTAGCATAAACTAATTTCCTTTCTCACAAATTTTGCTTTTTCTGGACTCAGACGATATGGACTTTGCCTAATGGGTTTTGTGTCCTGTAACTCAATATCATGTACTAAAATATTGGTTAGACCTAGTTTGTTACTAATACTTTAAGGATAATTCACTAAAACATTGTGTATTTCCCTCAATTTTTCCTTTTCTAAACTCTAATAAAAACTTTGAAATTCTTAAGCACCTCGGAGTTTATCTCAAAACTAATTTCTTTCTTTGACACCGTTAATACAGGCACGAAGCGTTCGTTATATTTCTTGAGCAAGTTTATATGCAGCCACTTAGCTCTATGCTTACCCATATCGATCAAATAATTAGAATTTCCCCTCTTTTCTAAAATTGGAAAGGACCTTCGAACTTATAGAGAATTGTGGCTACTTCAGAGAAGAACAGGGTGAGTCCTTTCACCAAGGTATCAGTGTTGTGGAGGAACGCTATCAGTGCCAAATGTATGTCAACTTTCTGGCCGACTACTGCTGGTGCCTGAAGAGGGATGTGGAGTCTTCTCAGCACAAACGTAATTCCCTGAAGAGACCATTCAACATGAGTAGCTTGCTTAGTCACTCTTCTTGCTATCTATTCAAAATATTTCTGTGAAAAAATCATTCTAATGTTTTCAATATTGTGTTTCAGTCATCTACAAATAGATCGGAATTTAGGATACTTTTAATGTGCTAATATTTCTGATTGAGTAAAATGAGCATGAGTTTTGAATTCAGTGCAAAAAACTGGCCTAAAATCAGCTATTATATGTTAGGCCTTGAAAACAGTGCAGGCCAGTGTTATCTAAGGCAGCATGGACGATTGATCTAGCAATTGATCTGTTTCCCGGGAATACGACACATACAAAATACGTCCGACCTATCTCTTGCTGAAAGAAGAGTGAAAATGAAAGGCACTATGACATAGCCACGAGCGTCCTTGCCAGTAATTTTCAAATTTACAATTACATTACTGCAATTAAGTTGTTTAGTTTCAAAAATCTATTTAATTACAAGTGCAATGTACAGTGCACTTTTCAAGAAGAAAGGACATTTCAGCATTTCAGCATTTTCCAAATCAGAACCATTGTGTACATCTCCCGACTAGATAGGGGGTTTATCTTGGCAAAATCCCTGCAGAAGGTTTTAGCTCAGTTTTTCTAAGTTAATACCAGTTTTTTCACATATCTTTTATATCTTGGACTCCAATGTCTTCATTAATAGACTGATAATCTCTCAGAAGGCACTTTGCGGTATCCAGAAAACAAAAGAATCCCAACAAAACTCTGTAGTTTCTCTAATCTAAATATAAAATCCTATTTAGTTTTTGCACGAAGCAACATAGCAAACCATTTCTTTGACTATGTAAATGCTAAAATTACAAAAGGTCATAAAATTTTCAAAAAGTTCTAGTGATGACAAAATCTCCAGACTCTCTCACATCTCTAAGCGTTCACTAAGACTTTGAGAACATTGTTGTACCTTAGTATATTTGGCTTTGATGTTTCCATACAGGTTCTGAGTAACAAAATGATTTTCATCTTGTTTTGACATGTTATCACCCCAGTGTCTTCATTTGAGGACACACATTTCCAGTATTCGTTGTTTGGCTGTGTACTCACTTCTATGAATTTATTCTTAATTAATATGGCAGAAAAACATCTAAACCATATAAGAAAAGATATGTACATTGGATTTTTTTATATATAACATGTTGATAAGATCTCTTACTTCTTTTGAATTTAATGTTAGACAAATTTAGATCCATAATAAATCAATAATTAAACCTTAGTTAACCTAAAATTTTGTATCTTATAGTTCAAAGTGCCTAAAGTTTATATTGTTAACATTTGTATTGATATCGTAATTAATTTATCAACAAATTATTATTTTATTAGCTGTCTTCAAATAGACACTTTGATATAACCGGTTAAAGAAACGTTACTTTCACGTGTCACATTTATTATGACTTCTAAGCGCAATCAGTAAGAATTGATTGAAAGCAATACTTCTTATGTATTATTTGATTATATCAAGAAAACTTAATCAGTGAGAATGATAGCGGTCAAACTGTAAAACCTTAATGATAAAACTACTAAGAAAATGTAACCATCAAATAAAAACACAAACAAAAGCAGTGTGCATGAGTATTTCTAATCTCCAATAGTGATCACCCACAATATATCTCTTGATTGAAGACGCCTCAGTTGACTGCAGCCACTGATTGGAAGAGGTTTCCTTCTCTGTGGCGATGGAAATAATCTCGTAGAATTTTCTGAGAGATGTAAAACAATTGGCCATTCGAACGAAACTCGAACACTGTTTAGTTTTCTGAGAAGAAAACTATTGAGATAGCTATGCCTGCCTGTCTGTTTGCATTTTTTCTGTTTGCCCCGAGATCTTAAAAACTACTGAGGCTAGAGGGCTGCAAATTGGTATGTTGCAACACTATAGCTCGTTTTTTTTTTATATTATTTTAGAATGTTATCCATGATCATGCGACTGGCAACGCTATAATGCAAATTACAGTCTAGTTTCTAGGCCTTAGTAAAATTCAGAGAACCTAGAAATTGTTAGTAGTACAAAGTTTTATTGCATATTCATGATGCTGGGTGTTCTTGTACTTGATTCCATGGGATGCCACTTTGACATCTTTGGGGAAACCATAGAAAATGGGAAAATCTAAATTGGCGGTCACGTCCGCCGTCAGGAATAGAGAATCGACCATATCCTTTGAATGATGTGTCATAGAATTATGATTTTGGATTATCTACTTATATTTCAAGGGATTCCAGTGGAATGATTTTAAAGATCATCTGAAGTATATGCAAAGAATATATTTAAAAATGACTGCAAATTGGGATAAAAAAGATAGAATAAAGAAGAAAAAGTTATTTGAAATCATTACTGTAAATTCTTTACTTGGATTTCTAAAACTAATGAAGAAGGTCACAGAATCCTCAAGAGAATGTTATATACAAAAACAAATATATATAGGCATTTCTTAAAGGCACTGGTAGAAAAATATATATGAAATAGTGGTGATGATAACCTTAGCTCTTGCTGGTTAGAGACAGATGCAAAACTGGATTCCTCGGAGATGCTGAGATGAAAAACAAATAGGAAACATGTCGCATGCAGAATTGAGTTCATTGAATTGGCAGAAGAATTGGACAGCCAGCTGTCAAAGTGGGCAGTAGTGATTTCGGCATAGAAGAGGCATTGGAGGTCCGTCGGAAAAGGTAAAAGTGAATATGACAATTACTTCGGTTCTAGAGAAAGAGAAGTGCGATGCGACACATTTTATTGACGAACTTTAATGTTTAATTGTCTGATAAATATGGTCTCATTTTCAGATGGATTCGAAGTCACCATAGAGAAAAACATGTTTCCTCTAGACGGTTTTTAGCTTTGATAAACTTTGAATGTATGGAGAGAAAGAAAATAAAGGGGATGCTTAATTAGATATGATTTTGAGAGGGATATGATAGTTTAACGTTTCCTATTTTAGTTTTTCTTAGCTCATTTTTTTTCGATTTTCATGTTACCTATTTTGGGAAAGAAAAAGTATATTTTTGTAATAGTGGGAGTTTGAATAAGCCTAGATTTGATATTTGATTGTCATCCAGTTTCAAACGCGACTCTTACAGGGAAGCATGAAAGGTAGGTCACGTTACCAATTTAGGAGCTTTCTTCATTTGTTTAAACGAGTGTCATTTTGACCTCGTAAGACATTCATGTACATATAGGTATGAAAATAATTTTTGTGCACCGACACTAAAGGATCGCTGTACCTCTAAAACTTTAACTTTGCTTCTCTCTTGGATACATAATACAATTTATTAAGCATTTAGCATTCTGAAAGAATGTGGTCAAAATACATTGTTTTATGTACAACTTTGTTTCTCTTTATGACAGAAAAAAAATAGTTTTATATGACTACAAGCTATTACTACTGCAGTCAATCCATGAATGCACCAATTTGATAATGATTAGAACTTTCAATATATCAAATTAAAAGAAGCGAGTACTTTCTTATTCATATATGAACAATAGTCTGTGTGTTTCTTTTTTTATAGTGGCAAGTAGCTCAACACTGGTATAAAAAGGTATAAAAAAAAGGTAAGCTTAAATTTTTCATCCTAAGACTTGTATCATACATGATACTTCCACATGATCGATAGCTGCATCCATGAGTGCTGGATTGTTTCCTTTCTGCTTTACACTTGCAGCTGACCACGTCCATGAGATCATGTGGAGCAATAGGTCTTGATGCTACACAGGGTGACGAAAGCAGTCCGTCCACAATCTTCCATCCATACTTGGTAGTATCAGGATTGGGTGGATGTTTCTGGTCTGCTGCTTTCCATAGCATTACCTGGAGGTGGGGGGCATGTAGCAAACCTTCATGTGGTGCCCCTGTTATTCTAAATTACTAAAGACCAATTGCTACACCACGCACCCTACCCTAGTCCAAGATGAATAAGCTCAGAATCATCAGTTTCAATGCTGAGGGCCTGTCAGCACTGAACGTAGATCTGCTTGCTAATGTACTGTGCATCCAAGAGACTCACAAAGATCTTAGACTGTTTAAAATACCTGGCATGGACTTAATCATCTCCCACCAAAGCCCAATCCATTGAAGTGCAATATATGCTAGTGAGAAATCCATCATACACATAAGTAGAGACTTATCCAAGGATGGGATGGAGTCCTACAAGTGGAATCTGAATACTTACACATCATTTCAGTCACAAACACCCTCCTGCTTCTCTTTCTCGGCCCCAGATCAACATCGCTGACAATAAGCCATGTCTCGGGGTTGGGGACTTCAATAGCCACAACACTGACTGAGGTTACAAAAGCACCAACCACGATGGTGAGGCAGTGGAAGAATGGGCCCTTGCTAATCCCCTTACAATCTTGTATGATGCAAAATATGACACCACATTTCAGAGTGCACGATGGAGGAGGGGATACAATCCAGACCTGGCATATGTCTCTGCTAAATACCACCAATCGTTCTCAGAAACAATCATGGGGCCAATACCAAAATCCCAACACTGACCAGTGGCTATTGACATAAAACCAGTCATCCGACCCTGTGAAACACCGAAACCCCAGATCAAACTACCGCAAGGCCGATTAGGAAGGCTTTACATCTGATGTAGAAAATAATATTGCAAACATCGTACCTACCTGACCCAGAGCGATATGAAGACTTCCAATCACTGGTAATAGGAGCTGCAAAGGAAAACTTTCCCTAAGGCTGTAGAGACTTGTATATCCCTGGTCTCTCAGATCAAAACAAACAAATATATCAAGAGTAGATACAGGCCTAAAATGATGATCATTTCTCTGGAAACCCCTTGGAGCTTGGAGAAGACTTGTTATCATCACTATCCCATGAAAGACGTGAACGCTGGAAAGAAACCATCACAAACATCGACATCTCAGAGCAGTAAAAAAAGCTTAACTCAGAAGACTGGCACCCAACAAGAATAGCAGCAGTCACCTCTAATGAAGTAGACCATCAACTCCTAATCAATGGAAAGACCAACACCAAAACAAGGAGAGGGGATATCTAAAGAAAATGAAACAAGACATACAAGGCATCTTGTCACAGAGTGATGATATATTTGAACCGTTTACCATGAACAAGCCTGGTAAAGATCCAAGCTCACCTAAAAGCTACTGACCAATATCCTTACTTTGCATCACCTACAAACTCTATGAACGCATGATAATGTCCTGCCTAGCCCCCACCCATCAAGGAGCAACTAACACTAGATCAAACAGGCTTTCGACCAGGATGATCATGCTGCAGCCAGGTCTTGAACCTAACACAAATTAAAGAGGATTGATTCGAGAACAAACAAATTACAGGCTCTGTGTTTGTCGATCCCACAGCTGGCTATGACACAGTCAACCACAGAGCTCTTCTCTTCAAGGTAGCCTAAATGACCCCAAACTCACCATTGTGCGCATAATTGGATTACTCTTAGAAAACAGATCTTTCTATGTGGAAATGGGTGGCAGGAAAAGCAGGTGGAGGAAGCACACAAATGGTCTCCCACAGGGCGCTGTACTAGCCCCATTATTATTCAACATCTATACAACTCCAGAGCATCTGGAGGTTTATGTATGCTGATGGTCTCTGTATTCCAACACAGTTCACGTTCCTTTAAAACCATCAAAGAAAGACTGACAAGGGCATTATCATCTCTCTCAAACTATTATAAAAAATGGCACCTAAAAGCAAACCCCATGAAAACTCAGGTATGTTCATTCCATCTGAATAACCACCAAAGTTGCATTCACCAAGTGGGGAGCAGATGCAAAAACTTTAAAGTAAACAGCCCTAGCACTGTTACTCCACTGCAGAATATTGTGCTCCTGTGTGGGAAAGATCAAGTCACGTCAAAAGAGTGGATATCGAGCTAAATAAAGCCTGCTGACTAATCCCTGGCACACTGAGTGCAACACCCCCACCAGCTCTGTACAGACTAGCCAGCATCGCACCACCTAACATCCGTCGAGATGCCATGGATAGAAATAAAAAGACCAAACAAGCAAATGATCTCAGGCACCCACTCTACAACCATCATGAAACAAGATGGCATCTGAAATCAAGTAAGACCTTCACGATAGTGAAAGAACTAGAGACCCATGACCTTTCAAAAAACAGACTGCAGAAATGGAGAGAGGACGACAGTCAGACTACTAATATGCCCTCCCTGACCCTAGTGAAGACCTGCCCTGTTGATTCTCCTTCACCAGAAGGAAATTATTCACCCTGAATAGAGGAAGAACAAAAGTTGGTTGGACAGGGGATAACCTCCAGGGATGGGGTTACACAAATAGTACTGAATGCCCCTGTGGGGAACTAATCCAAAATATGAATCACATCTTGTGTAGTTGCCCACTAGGGCCCACTAGTTCAGACATGGATCTAAGAACAGCAAACGACACAGCACTCCAATAGGTAGAACAATGGTACAATAAGATATGATGACCTGGAGGTGTGCAGCCGAACATGATAGTGAGATTCTGATCTGTAGGTGGAAACAGTTTTATGGAGGGAAATCTATTTCTTGATTTTTCAAAATATATTTCATACCTGCCTTTATTCATACATGTGCTTTTACCTACACAATAGAGTCAGTAAAGAATTCCTGGCCTCTCTTCATCAGTTCTTCAAAATGGACAAATTCTTCTCATAAGTAGTGTCCAGACCAGGGTTGTCTTTTTGACAGCAGGATATTTGTGGCATAAATTTTTCCATGGCCAAATGGATAGGACACTGTATCACATCCCGATATTGCATATTTCTAAAATGTGAAGGCACTTGGGTCTCAGTCTGTCTACAGTGGTATTAATGTTCAAAAGCTGTGCGTCCCAACTCTAACAGCACACAAGCATGCAGCTGCTTTAACCAACACCAATACATCAGCAGTTTGGAAACATCACTTAACTCTCAGATGAACTTTTTACCTTTCTCAAGTGCTTGTAGTAAATAATTGATCATTGTCACTTCTTTTTTATGAGTGAAGGCAGCCTCATTCTTTCCTATCATTGTTATATTATAACCAAAATCTAAAGCTCATATTTGGGACAGGGCTTTCTTGTGAGCCTTATTTTTCATTATTGCATTACTGCCCAACGACGAGGAAGAGGGCTTGTTTCTGTGATATTATATATTTAACAGAACCTTCACCAGCACGATATATTCTCTTATGATCTCTGGCTGAATTTTCATCATACCAATGAAAAAAAAAAAAAACTAAGAAGGGTAGAAACTAAGGCGGGTCTCCATATTCCTGGTAAGAATTCTGGCAGTGTCCCTGCATGGCCAGACAACAAGATAAAGTAATTGTTGACCTTCAACAATCACCATATCAGGATCTCCAGTATGATGGTCCTGCTCACTTAATCTGCAGGTGTTTGCCATTTATGCATGTTCTGTGTGGATGTAATATCACATCAAGATTGAATATCATTGGAAAGGGAGTGGTATGGAAAAACTAGAGTCCTCTTCGAGTGTGCGGTGCCATTCTTGTCTAACAAATCCACTCACGAGGAAATAAAAAAGGCAGGAGAAAGAGCAGTTATTTAGGTCTTCAGTTTTAGCACGGATTGTGCATCTCTTGATGAGCTGAGAAAGAAAAAGCTCCAAGGCAAAGCATCAAGAGTTTTAGAAGTCTTGATGTTAAAGACCTGCGCCTGCTAGTGATGCAGCTAAATATCAAATTATTATGTCTCTGATTTTTCCATGGCCAAACGGATAGGACACTGTATCATATCCTGATAACGTATAATTCTAAAATGTGAAGGCACTTGGGTTCCAGTCAGTCTACAGTGGCATTAATATTCAAAACCTGTCCGTCATAATGCTTCACCTGCATACAAGCTTGCAAGTCATTTTACCAACACCAATATATAAGCAGTATGAAAACATCAGTATCACCACTAAGCACTCGGATGACCTGTCTTCCTTTCTCAACTGCTTGTATTAAATAGATGATCATTGTCACACCTGCTTCGTCATGAGTGAAGGCCGCCTTATTTCTTCTTATCATTTTTATATTATAACCAAAGTTTATTACACATAATATTTGGCACAGGGCTTTCTTGTTAGCTTTATTTTTCATTACTGCATTTCTGCCCAACGACGAGGAGGAGGGCTTGTTTCTGTGATATTATATATTCAACAGAACCTTCACCTGCACGATGTATTCTCTCACGATCTCTGGCTGAATTGCCATCATAACGATAAAAAAATAATGAATAAATAAATAAAATAAAATAAAACTCAGAATGGTAGAAACTGAGGTGGGTCTTCATATTCCTAGCAAGATTTCTGGCTGAGCCCCGCATGGCCAGACAACAAGATAAAGTAATTGTTGACCCATAACAATAATCATATCAGGATCTACAGCATGATCGTCCTACTCACTTAACCTGCAGGTGTTTACCATTTATGCCTGTTCTGTGTGGATGTGATACCAAGGCAAGATCAAATACCATAGGATTTTGAAAAACTAGAGTCCCCTTCGACTGTGCAATGCCATTCCTGTCTAACAAATCCACTCACGAGGAAATAAAAAAGGCAGGAGAAAGAGCAATTGTTCAGGTCTTCAGTTCTAGCACGGATTGTTCATCTCTTGATGAGCTAAAAAAAAAAAAAAAGTTCCAAGGCAAAGCATCAAGAGTTCGAGAAGTGTTGATGATGAAGACCTGCCGCCTACTAGTGTTGCAGTTAAATATCTCACATTTAGTGTTTATTATTCAAACACAAATCTGGCTGGGAAATGGTGACATTAAACCTGACGACTAGGGTTCGAAGAGAAATGGAAAAAAACTTGATTCCTTGAACGATGGATAACAGTAATGTTCTTGATGCCTTACTAAAAGTAATTAGGTGCTAATGCAAAGGCTTTTGTGACCCTCAGATCCGTTCATATTAAAAATATATGCTATACGGTACAGAGTTTTGTGAGTAGTGTCAACCTAGCACTTGTGTTAACATATGAATGTATTAAGACAAAGAGCATGACTAATTTAGTTCGTGCATATACTTTGAGCCGAAATGATTGCAGTTTTCATTATTCTGATATATATTTCTATCAGTTCAAGGAGCTGATATATATATATATATATATATATATATATATATATATATATATATATATATATATATATATATATATATATGGATGTATGTATGTATGCATGCATGTAGAAGCTAAATAAATCTTGAGTTATCTTTTATTAAATTTATAAGTAAACCTATTTGAGACTGATATGAGGTTGTCAGTGTCAAAGAACATGTTCTTGCGGTGAAGAAATTTTCAAACAAACCTAGATTTAAATTTAAAAAATCAACTCAATGTCTCACGTAAATGCCACTTTGCACCTCTAAAGCTAAATTAAACAGCATACCTACGATGCATGAATACTTTCACGCATCGTAGGTATATATAAGGTTCAGCAATAATTGTGTCCCTTTTTCTTTATTCTTATTTTAATCAGCAGAGCTGATGAAGATGCTTGACAGAATGAAAATAGAGTAGTATAAAGTAGCCCCATTGAGTTGGTGACATCAGCTTTTAAGATTTATTTTTACAGAGTTACTGCAAGCAGGCTTCAACCAATCCTAAAAGAAAGCCTACAACAGAGCACGTGCATGACAGCACTGATAACCTTTTGCTGTCTCCACTATTCATCACCTTTGGTTGCCGCTATGTACTAATGATATTAACAAGGGATTAACTTGAAAGATTTATTTATGGCCTCGTCTCGCTGTTATGGACAGTTAAAGGCTGAGGATGCACCTAAGGCTTCTACACGTGTTACTATGACTAGAAATATAATCAACTTGGGCTGTCGAGACAGATATATTAAGAAGCGGCAAAGGTCTATTCGCGAAGAGAGGTATGGAGCAATGAGATAATAAATAAACAAGAATAAAATATTGCTGCAGAAGATGGCCTCCATAGAGAGTTGTTATGCTGGTCTGATTAGTTAATTGATTTTTTTTTGGTTGTTATGAGTGTATGTCTTCTTGTTATTATTATTATTATTATTATTATTATTATTATTATTATTATTATTATTATTATTATTATTATTATTATTGTTGTTGTTGTTGTTGTTGTTGTTGTTTTGTTGTTGTTGTTGCTATTATAAAAAAAATCACAATAATCCTTTGGGAAAATATATTGGATAAAAATTCAGTATAATAACTAGACCAATTTAGAATGTACCCTATATTTTTTCATTGCTTTCAAAATGACAATTTCATCCTGAGTCATTGGAATAACCGTTAAAAGCATTTTGAGGGGATTGTTGGGTAATAAAACTGATCACAAAACATTAGTAAACGACTGACGTTAAATTTCCAATGTTAACAACACACGCCAATGCACATAAAATCTGATAGGAGCTAATAAAACTTCAGTGCTTCCAGAACTAGATAGAAGAGGAGTATCAAAACGTAGTTTGTTTTGGGTTCTCTGTTAAACGCAATCTTTTTAGACCAGGTTGAAGACCTAGAAATTTGGCCATAACCCCTGAAAAAGAGAAGAATTTGCTTTATTATTTAATGGCACGGTTTCCTTTCTGTCTAAACTCTAGAGGTTTCCTCTCTTTAATAGATAAACAAGAAAACCATTTATATATAAACAGAAATAACGTTTACAGAACTGTTATCATAATTACCGGTGAAAATATACTACTTTAAGAATGTGGAGTGGCCGGTATTACGTGTTCGGGTACTTGTTGTTAAGTGATATGAAAATGCAATTAGGTTATGACATACATGGTCAATGAGGTCTGTGATTGGCCGAAAGAATGGGGCGTGTTGAATAACGTCATTGAGTGGGGGAGGATTTCCCATGAGTGTGGAAACTGACGCCGTATTTGAAAAAAATGCAAAAATATAATTTGCAATACTGTTTAAATACATGAAAACGTTCTTGCAATGGACGTGAGAATTTTTATGAAGTTGAATAAAACGTATTTTAAAGGAAATTCCGGGCACCTATTTTACATTTATATTATATATAGTACTACAGGCATATAGATATGTATAGTGTTTAAGAATAAATAATGAAATGGATAGAAATGGCCTGTTCTATCAGGATGTACCAGATAAAATATTATTAGCATTAAAGAACATTTAAGATTTTTATCATTATGCGTCTAGGAACCTATTATAAACGTTGTCATAATAACTTAACCTAACCTAACCTAGTAAGACGTATTATCTGATCGTTGTGGCTTGGCCCCTTGGAATCCCTCTTAGAAGAAACCTAATATAAGGTTTACCTTACTAACCTAACCCACCTAACCTAACCTTAACCTAGTGGTCCGTGTTACCTAACCAAGGACGAAGTGTTACTTGGGCAGACCCCCCCTTGAAAGCTAATATGAAGGTTTTCATAAAAAAAAGTAAATAAAGAACATCAGGAATACATATGGTAATTGTTATGTGTGAGCAATGCGTTGTAAACGAAAATAGACAGACGGGAATCATGGAAAGGGAGTGACTTCTAAAATTCATGTATAAATCATGTCTGAAATACCCCCAAACAACGCTCAATTTAACGTCACTAACATTGAAACGTTCTGAAAGCGTCTTCTCCTCCACCCTCCTCCCACCCCTTACGCACTCTTCAGAGACCTGCCCTTATTTGTAAGGTAATATTGCAAGAACACGTCAACCCACCTATTAAACTCTGAGAAAAGGAATAGAAATAAAAGATTAAAATAATGCCACACGATTATAAAACAAACGAGGAAAAGGAATATATGTAACATAGTGTATGAATCCCCCCCCCCCCCCAAATTCTTCATTCAGTCCTGTCGCAATGTAGGTTTAATGTTGCAACATGATTGCTAAATACACGTTCATTAGTCTGCCCCCCCACCCCCCTAAACCCGCCCAATATTCCCCTCACTTAGGAGTCAGTGTCTGAACCAAAAGCTCCCCTATAACATGGCGCATGTGTGGCAGCATTCGGCATAGTTATAGTAGTATCAATTGGATTTTGCCTGTGAAACGACTACATTCTCGGTTTATTCGCCGCCCATTTCCCCTCGTATTTCGCATTCCAAATGTTACAATAACATGGCCAAATCTTCTCCCAGGTGATTTACCCCACCCATAATCCAACTTTTCCATAACGTAGCATAGAGTTCTGGGGCAAAAAGTCTCCCCATGGTCTACCACACCCAAAACCCAAACTAACGGAAAATTGTTAATAAGCAACCAAAATACTATAGGAAACTGCAATTTCTAAAGAAAGACCCGACACGCCACTATTGCTTAGATTAACCATGGAATCTGAATAAACATTGTATAAATAGTGTATAACAAGCCTATTTCCAGTGGTATTAGGGAATTTGGATGCAGCAGCAAAAAGGAAAATTTTGAGGCACAAGGTAAAGTGATATTACAAGTTACAAGTGAACTTACTGCTTAAAATTATTGCAGATATTTAGTAGTGTAAAGTTATCGAAATTCTTTTAACATTTAAGTATTTTGCGTCTCAAGTGTTTTTTTTAAATGTGACTTTATTTACATGCTGTGTTACCATTTTCTTACTTTCTTCACATATCGGTGATAAATTTGACACTTATAAATATTGTGTTCATATTTTTTGCATTCACAGTTTTTTTAATTATTAACTTAGGTGTTTCTTAATGGTTTAGAATTGCATACTCAATTTTATTCCATATTTCAACACTTGGGTATTAATTTGCACTTTCTTATATTTTATTTTCAAATCTTTATTATTCCTTAACAGTTTGAATTTTACTTGACCAATTGAATATTTGAACTTTTTGGTTAATTATTTTCTTGATAAATTAATTTTGATTTAATTTGTTTAGTAGTTAATTCAAGATTTAATTAAACTTTGTATTGTTTTCAAGTAATGGTGAATATTCCTGAGACTGAATTTCACTTATAAATTTAAATTTAAAACTAATTTTTAATCAAAATATTTATCAGTGTTTCATTTATTGACCACCAGGGATAGAATTTGTCTTGCTTACATATCTACCTAGTCTTGCCTACCTAGTTCTATTTAATTTCTAATTGCTATATCCCATCTCTTATTTCTGGCCTATAAAACAGATTTAATCTAACAAAAAATAACGGAATTCTCAGAGCAACAGTCAGCCCCGCCAGAGTGTGATAAGTGGCCATGTTGGTATTACACGACAGGAATACGTGGATGTCATCTTAATATCCAGTAGGAAATCTGATGGTCGGATACTCAGTTTATTGTTTTTTTATAAATTTGGGCAAGAAATATTATTTTTACAACCTTTATATGTGGAACTTATGCATTAATGATTAAAATTCCATATATTTTTTCTATTAAAAACTAGCTTGAAACATGGACTCTGTGATATCATATTGAATGGAATTCACTTTTAAAAACTTTTCTGCATAATTTCGGAATTATACAATGTTTATTTATGCCTACTTATAATAGTACAGCAGATATGTGACATATTTTGTCAGAATTGAGGGATTGATGATAAAAGCATGGCATCTGGCACACAGTTAGGGCATCTCCTTAGGAATATTTCTGGATGTAGTGACATGTCATATTTGTCTCATGGTAACAGTGGCGACCATTTAAAAACTGGCCACCAGTTACGTATGTATTAGAGCTGAGACATTGTGCATATCTTAATTCTACTCTCAGGTCAAGGTGGTGGTTAAGTTTTGTAGCTATATTGTAACATTATGACTGACTGACAATGGCCTATGTCAGCTGGATAAAAGGCTAGACTCTAGTACAACAAAACCCAACCTCTTCAAGCCGAAAAGCAACGCCTCTGTGAGCAACATTGCAAATGTCCCAAGGAAGTACACCCATCATAGTGTAGATCGACCACAACCTTCATTTGACAAGTGTTTCTTTTGCGACAGACAGGCAGGTAAGGAGGCTTTACATGAGGCTTCCACCTTTGAGCTTTATGCCTGTGTCTGGAAATGGTTGCTAAACAAGAGGCCAAGTACCATATTAAATGTCTAGCTTCTCTGTACAACAAAGCCAGAGACACGAAGATGAATGAGGCTCCATAACGAAATTATGTAAATGACAGCAAAGCCCTTCCTCAACTGTTCTTCTACATTGAAGAGGCCTGCACAAACTCTGCTTTGGCACCAGTGTTCAAGTTGATAGGCCTGGCATCCCTGTACAATAGCAGGCTGGTGCAGCTTGGAACAGTCCTGACTTGGTGCATTCATTCAGCAGTACTAAAAATGAAATTTTTATATATTTTCCTGACTTAAAAAAGCACAATCAGGGCCTAGGCATGCTTTCAACCAGGATGTTGGTGCAGCCCTGCACAAGGCATGTGAGTATGATACCAACAGTGATGGCATTCAATTGGCTAGAGCTGCCAACACAATCCAAAGAGACATGTTGTAGGAGATGACTGCCTTCAGTGGTTCATTTGACACCCACAAGCAGGAAGAGTGGGTGCCTAATTCACTCACTGCACAGGTTTCTGTGATCATCCAAAAACAGTCAAGCCACTCAGCTATACCCGTTCCTACACTTACAATCTCCCAGCTCCTGATGTACTACAGCTGTGCACACCATCACAAGAGCACTGGTTCCAAACACCTACTAAGCATGATCACAACAAGGACACACCTGTGCTTGTATTCACACAAAGACACACAGACAAAACCATTTAGACGAGTTGTACTGCCTTGGTCTGTCCGTCTCCTACAACAGGGTGCTGAGCATTTCGTCTGAGTTGGGAAACAACATTTGTCACTACTTCCTGCTTGACTAGGAATCCTGCAGCAATGACACTAGAAGGTGTCCGGTCCTGAGATGACCAAAGAGATAGCAGAGTTCTAAACCACAGCAGAAGTGAGAAAAAAGAAGACTGATTCCAAGCACCATGAGCAGACAAAGCATACATAGCTGACATTTGCTAGAGATGTGAAGTCACTCTTTGGTGTCGTTATCAATGCTCTCCTTGTACTAGACAGTAGGGGCCTATCAAATCCAGCAGTCATCAACACTGTGAGCCAGATCGAGAAGCTTGGCCAGGAGCAGTACCACACAAGTTTCAACGAGAGGCTTGTGAACTTGATGAAGCCCATCACCAACCCAATCAGGGAAAATAGCTTTCCTCTCTTTAGCCCCTCTCTAGTTGGAGAAAAATCAAGAACCCAGCTTCAGCTATCCTCGCTCAAGAATGATTCTCCCAGTTGTTCATTGCATCCCAGATATGTGATGGAGATCTCAATGACTTCTTTGCTCATATGAGAACCAGGCCTGTCCCCCTGCCCTGTCACCTATAGGCAAAATGAGACCAGACAAAATGTCTGACCTTGCAGGATGCTTAGAAAATATGACCTCTCCACCAGAGAATGCTGCCAGTCTCTGTATAAGCAACACTGGTTTTCTTGCCGTACATCACATCTCAGCCACAACATGCAATCAGAGAGGATGTCTTCTGGGAGATCCATTGCCAGACAGTTTAAAGGCTGACACTCAAACAAAGAAGTAGAGGCATCCAGAGACTGAGTCGAGCCATCCAGTTCCTTACATGAAACTGGCAGGCCTTCCTACGAATTAACGAAAACAAGGTGGAACTGTTTTCCTTCCTAGCGACAATACTAGCTGCTCTACAGACAGAGAAACAGGTCATCAGCACTCTACACAAAGTTGTGGTTCATACGCGTGCCAGAAATATTGTTGGTCGTGCTCCATATACACATGAAGAGGCAGATACCAGGATGCTGCTCCATGCACCACGTAGAAGATGCTGTGAAGTAGGACTGATATAAAAGTATTGATTCGCACAGTTGACACGGTTGTTGTAGTCCTTTCAGTGGCGGTGGCCAAACACCTCGACATAGATAAACTGTGGCTTACTTTTTGTACCGGTAAGAACTTCAGGTTCTTAGCAGTTCATGAAATGGTCTGATTACTTTCATTTCATGCCTTCTTTGGTGGCAGGAGCAAAACGACTGCATGAGAGACATGGAAGGTATTCGATGAGGTTCCTGCTACCTTTGGTATCTTGGGTGCTACACCAAACCCCTCAAACATAGATGACAGCCTTGGACACCTCAGAGAATTTCGTCGTTCTCCTGTATAATTGTACATGCAGTCACGAGCATGTCAACAATGCACATAAGCAGTTCTTCACCCAGAAGGGTCAAGGAATAGATGCTCTCCCACCAGCTCGAGAAGTTCTCAGACAGCACATCAAGAGAAGTGCCTACCAAGCTGGCTACTGTTGGGGCCAGGTGAAGGTTGCTTTTGCAGAGCTCCCATTTCCTAGTGAATGGGGATGGGTGAAGAGTGACATTGGCTGGGGATGTCTGCTGGACAACTCCTGGAGGCAACACACGCATGCCAGCAACTCCTCAGATGTGACTGCAAGAAGGAATGCATAAGAAAATTTTTTACCCAATGGCAGCCATTTTGTAAAATGGTCGCCATTTTAGTCCCAGGAGGAATATGTAATGTCACTATATCCAAAAATCTTCCTAGTAGTGTGCAAAAAATGTAAGCCAAATTCGAGGTTTTTATCATCAAACGCACAATCTTTGCTCATATCTAATGCACAATAATTAACTTAATTGATGAATTTGAATGTTACATTCTCGAAACTTCTTAATTAAAAATATATAAAATCTTATCCTCCTCTTGTTTCTTCTGTAATAAACTAATATCCATTCTATATATCATCAGTTACACAGCAAACATGAGAACCCTCCACATCATATAATCTTCTACTAAGGGCATCTGCTTGGCATGAAAATCTAATTGTCAAAAACCAACCACTTAGCCCGTTTAGGAGTATGATCAGTGAGAACTTCGACTTTGTTACATATCAACAACATCTTAAAATGAACTAAACTAGAAAACACAGCAAAATCCTATTTATCAATTATGGACATCAATCTTTCATTATTACCCTTTGTCCTGAACTTGCGACTAAAGAAAGCAATATAATGCAATTTGCCATTAAATTTCTGCATAAAGCAGGCCCCTATTCTGTCCTGACTATCATCAGTTACTAGTATGAATAACGAACTAAAGTCTGGGAACTTCAATACTGGGAGATTTACTAGAGCATTTTTAACTTTTTGAAAGGCTAACTGCAGTTCTTCACCCCATGCAAACTGTACATTATCCCTTAAAACGTTTGATAAGGAAGCTGACAAAGTAGAAAAACTTTTCACAAATTGTTGGAAAAAACCAACCATTCCCATAAAGAAACGGACTTCCTTCTTAGTCTCAGGAACAAGAAAATCTACAATAGCCCGAACCTTATTCTTATTTACCCTAACACCCTTCTTAGAAATAATATGATCTAGTAAATAAACTTTCTTCAAGTAATCACATTTGGCCGGTTCAACTTTCAAACCAGAACTTCCCTAGGCACCTCTAATGTTACTCTATGGAGTCTGTAGCAATCAATATATCATCCATGTATATAAGCATGGACTTCCTTCCTAACCCATGCAAAACTACATGAAAAACCAAAAGGCATTTATGTACTCTCATTATACCCTTTTGAGAACGAAAAGGTAGCAAATTCAAGACCCTCTAAACTAAAAGGTACTTACAAAAACCCCTGCAAAAGATCAATTGAAAGAAAAAAATTTCCTTATATTAGCCAAACAAACCATAGAAGTCCTATTTGGAGCTGTCTCCTCACTTAACTTCCCATAGTCCACGCATAGGCGGATGGCGCCATGTTTCATGGTACCACTAAGAAAGAAAAATTGAACGGGGATGAGCAAGGCATGTCTTCCCCGTCCCACTTACTTACACCTTGCTCAACGTGTTCCCTTGTCTCAAAGGTATTCTACATCAAAGGGCACTTTAGTAAATCTCAACTATCCCTTTAAATGCCGCCATATATGAAAACTCTGCTTAAATATCACCCAAAGGATCCCTAAAAAGTATTCTCTTAACCTCCATTTCTGCTACAGAACACTCAAATCATTGAAACATTGTCATCACACCAGTCCTCAAAAATCAACAACATAACGTATTCCTCTAATATCTTCTAGGTGAATCATCACAGTTCAATCATAGGAGACAGCAAATATAAATTAAACTTAGACTGAAGACTAACCAGAACACACGCCCATCACATTTAATAAAACACATTTAATTCCACCTAGGTAGCCCCTATATTGCGCATGATATTTGTAGAATAGTACTCACAATACCTCTCAAGCTTTCAACTAACTTCAAATAACCAAGTACCTGTCTAGACATTTTAACACATTTCATCTGAATCATCATCAGACTGGTCATACCTGTTTCAAAAATAACATCATTAACTGAAACAGTTTTAGTATATATACCATTCATCTTGCCAATAGGCACAATAACACATTGAAATTGGTTAATCCCCACAGAATCAATATTATCATGAATATCACCAACACTACCATCAGTACACCCATATTTTTACCAATATCACCCAAAACATAGTATTCCTCTCCATTTCGCCAATATCAACATACATGTAAAAAAAAACCAGGAACCCCAACTGTTACACTCCTACCCCTGTAAGTATGGAAATTCGATTTCTCCTGCAAGAAGGATGCCCCAATAAAATTATGTTCCCATGGCTGCACTATATATAATCAAAACTGGTTCGATAATTAAATTACATCCCAACCAAATGATTTAAAAATCTGTATGTATTTAATAAAAAATCAAAATATCTATATTTGATATTTAGCATAACTCCACTAAAAAAACTGACAAGACTACCAAAATAAAGTGATCTACACTCCCACAATTGCCTCAGTATATAACTCGGCAAACCTCATTATGCCATAATCTATTATTGTTAAAACAACAAATCCGACACGTCTAACCAATAAATTTCCCATCACCATTTATTTGGCACACAAGCCACTAAAAACTAAATCAGGTCTTCCATCACTAGAGATTTTGAAACAAAAACAATCAAGAGCAAAGCTCAAAATCCCCTGCGCTAGACTCTTGGAAATACCTGCCGAAACTCCCGGCAACCCCATCAAAAAAGGGCGGGTGTTGTTTTACAACTGTTGTATATTTAACTATTGTATATTTCGACAAGTGTTCACAAACCTGCGGAAAAGAAAAAAAGATTAACGCCCCAACCAATGTACATAGGTTCTATCTCACTATCTAAACTATCCACTATTGCATGAAGGATACTGTGAAAAGTACAACAACTTTTGTAAGTTATACAAAAATATAGTGTTATTGTTTACCCACTCAAAATTTTCCAGTTTCTCTCCTAAATCACCTGCAGCATGGAACAGCTGCCAACTAAAATGTGTCATTGAAAATTCATATACAGATCTGAGAAAAAAAAAACTTGAGATCCTCCCATGATATGTACTGTCTTAACTAAAAACTATGGCAGTGATGGCTATCATAAAAAAAAAGCTTGGCTCTGTTAAAAGCTTCTGTGACACCTGTGGCTTACGTATAATCCAAGTTATTGTCTGCCGAACTTACAAAACATAATTCTATTGGCTGACAAAGAACCCCATAAACTCGAATTAGAAAAAGCTGGACCGCCAAAGCCAAAGTGTATCCAAGGAGTTAGGATTCTATCTTCATCAACCCCTGCCATCTTATCTATAGTATAGAGGGAACATCAAGGTATGATTGAAACCAGATCTCAAAATCATAAGATAACCAAAACATCTGAAAAAATTCTCTAAAATATCCTCTAAGGTATTCTCCAAGACACCAAAAGAAAGCTCCCCAAAAATGTAAAATATTTAATTCCCCCTCACCTAGAATAAAAACAAAAATGGTTTAAAAACCCCTGCAGGTGTAAATCACCCCCTCCTACACTCGTGACTTACATCAGTCAACAGCTGGTCTCCCATATGTAGGTCAAGACAATGAGTCTATTTTCAAGGACAATGGAGGAGACAACAAGAGAGGAAAAGAAGGACAGGAAGAATTCCCCGTAGCCCTGTGTAAAGAACATAATCCACCCTCCCCTGAGGGTACAAAGGCAGATGGAGAGTCCCCCACCCCACCACCACCCCTGAAGGCACGAAAGCAGTAGGAAAATAAGAAGAATAACCCCTCTTTGCTGATTTCTACATGAAAAAATGCTGAGTGTGTGAATCCAGTGCACAAAGCAAGAGGTGTCTTCAAGTAAAAGAAAATGCAATCCAAGCATTATCCCAGATACAAGACCTCCTTGACATACACACTTATGTAATCCCAAATAAAACACGTCACCACCATATAACAAAGTACGGCGTGAGATACGTAAACTAAGGCTAAGGCCCCACCAAATCCGTTGTGTGCATCCAACACGGCCAAGTGTTTTGTGCGTCTCGATCATCTGCCATAATTCAAATACAAGTGGCCTCACACGGCGCATGAGCGTGGGCGGTGTCAGGTGCATTACCGGACTGGATGCACAAGCAACAAAACGTTTTCATTTTAGCCGCAGTTGGACGTGCATCTCCTAGCTTGGGTCCACATGAAGGAAAAAATTGAGGTAGACCTACTACAACCTGCATTTCAACCACCTGCCCAACTTTCAACTTTGAGTTATAATCAAATTTGATGATTTACAGTTATGATAAAGCATTCAAGTAGTTTTTTTATTATATTTGAAAGGATACATTTATGTAAATACCTTTGTTGCAGAAGTTACTGTATCCTAGTAGTGTTCTGTTCACTTGCAATTACACATCTGAATTTTTTATTTGTTGAATAAAATAAAGTGCAAATTTACACATTTCCAAATCAGTAATCCATTCCTCATAGTTACTACAAGTCTCTCTTTCGTTGAATATTGATCTCCTATAATTGGTATCCAATTTTGATATTCGAGATATAATGCCCTCGTGAATTAAGTCAAAGGTTTTCAGCGACATCCGACAACATTAAAAAAAAAACTCGTCTGGATGCTGTCGTAACTTATGAAAGAGTGTTGCATAGTCTCCATTCTCCTCATTCTAAATCTATGTCATGAGTCCACATTTTTCTATTGTTCAACACTTCTAATTTGGTTGACAGCAATGAGTCACAGATCAAAAACTCACACGCTCCCTCCATGACGGCAAGTGCTGCTGAACTGTCCATCATGTAAGTTTTACCCATCACTCGCTTGTCTGGTTGGGCCACACATGCAGAAGACGGACACGCTTATAGATGGACGAGGCAGTGTTGGACGCACGCGACAGATTTATTGAGGCCTTAGCCTTAAACATGCTGAAACACCTGTGCTGCCCTGCACACTACGCTAGTGCGTATATTTGAACACACCCGTAACTGTGGTTTTGTATAAACACATGACACTATTTGAATATTTAAACACGTGCACTCTCACATCACCCTAAATACCTAAGGCACCGAGACACTGCTGTTAAACATACCATAATTTAAAAAAAAAAAAAACCTTATTTATAAAGCCTCTCCAACACACTTCTAAACACCCAAATGACCCAGCAAACCTGAACACCCAGTCAAGAAAAGTTCTCAGCAACAGAGTACCTTGAATCTCTTGCTTCCTGCATCATTACAACCACAAAGATATCAAATAACCATGCAGAAAAACAATCTTTGTCCTTGAGATGGTTTTTAGATTAAACTAACCACTAAAATTTTACTTATTCTTAATACGGTTCACTAATTTTTCACTCTTTAGATAGCTCTAAATAACTTATGTTCTCCGACAAACATTCTCAACTTTCCTTTTCCTTAAATTTCGTTGTAAATATAGTTAGCGTGTCTTTTTATTTCGAAATTTGCTAAAGAGTATTGTCACCACAATCATTGAGTAGTTATACATAGAACTAAAATTATACTTATCAAATGACTTCAAATCATGAATAAAACAAGAAAAAATTAAAACAACTGAAAGCAGGTGCTAAGGGAATAGCCCTTTCAATTTCCAACCTTGCAAAAATAAAAAGTAAAAAAATAAAAGACTTCTGTATAAAATATTCAAACATTTATTTTCCATTCTTGAACATTTAGACCGCTGCCAAATTAAGAGGAAAATGTCATGAAAAATTCTGTGTGGTCACATGAATATTAAATATTTCCCCAGGTTCAGCTTGAAGCAATATTAGGGGCGTTAATTTTACTCTAGACGATGTGCAAAGTCGGCTCGGGTGTTCTTGAATTATTCATGCTTAGAAGACTCCGAAGGCTTTGGTTTTTTGTTGGATAATCAAAGCACAAGGTAAAAATTTCTTCTGAATAAGAAAAGGATGTGCATTGCAACATTTAAACAGTGGAAGTTGCTAAGAAGAAAAGAATTTGGAACATAATAGACAAAATTCCTGTGCGCAATAGAGAGAGAGAGAGAGAGAGAGAGAGAGAGAGAGAGAGAGAGAGAGAGAGAGAGAGAAATGTTCGATCTTTCATATATTGAATAATAAAAATTGAGTTAGTACGTATGCAAGTTTAATAATATTTTCAATTAAAGACTAGATTAACTGAATATTAGTAAGTCCTTCTCAGATGAAATACGTTTGCACTTTCTCACTTTATTCAGCTCTTTAACCGGAGCATAAAACATCAGGTTTCGCTGAAACAGCTTTAAAGGCGTTTTTGATCACAGACCAATAGAAAATATATTTGTTTGTGCATATTCTAATAAGAAATAATTTTATCCGTCCCTCGGCCTGTCGCTCCAATTCTTTGTGCGTTTTATGATTAGGAGTACATTGCTTTATCCTGTAATGTGCAGTCAAAATGCCCAACCAAAGGAAATTGAAATATATATATTTTTTTCTATTTAAATAAGATTCAAATCGTCTTCTGTGACAGGATCTTGCTACCATTTTGATAAGTTCATTTGGTAGAGTTTGGAGTCAGATCACTGAAAGCTCATTTAAGAATTTCAAAATTCCCATTCAATCTGGCCATTAAGTGTAAAGATGTAATTCATACGAAATATACAGATTCTGTTGCTATTACAAAACCTTGAAATGTAAACAATGGGGTATGACTAACGTACGAATAGTCCTTGGAACTGCCTCATACCTGAATCAAAGTATAGATTTCCTGGTATCAGTATGAAAAATCCATTTAGAAAAATTTAATGGGAAGAATAAATAAATTACGACAGTGTATTATAATAACTTTTACTTTCTTACTCCTGTGGCTCATGGGCCTCTTGCTGGCCCATGGATGATTGCACCAGACCAATCCACGTTCCCGTGTTGAATGCTACACCTCTCCGGTTATTCTCAGGATCCTTCACTCCTAATTTTGTTAGATCTCTGAACACATTATCATTCTATCTTATCCTCGGTCTTCCCACCGGCCTTCTCCCTTCTACTGAGCCTTCCATAACCACGTTAGGCATTCTGCCCTCTTCTTTTCTAATCACATGCCCAGCCCAACATATCCTCTGCGATCTTACCTAGCCAGTTATTATCGGTTGTCTAGATAAATCTCTCATTTCATTGTTGTGCATTCTTCGCCAAACACCTTAATTTATGTCGTAAATGAGACCTATTATTCTAAGCAAAATGTTATTTTAAAGAATCAGTAGTCTCTGTTCTTGACTTTTAGCCAGTGTCCATGTCTCTCAACCATGTAGTACTAGTGGCCTGAAAATGGTGCTGTAAACTCTTAATTTGGCAGACCTTGTGATGTTTCTTCTTTTTAAACGATATCGTTGACAGGGAAAGCATCTCTTCCCTGCTGTGATTCTAGCCAGAACCTCTCTCTCCATCTCATTGCTGGATGTTAACTTAAATCCTAGATATTTAAGTTCCTTCACGATCTCAATATCTCCCATATTTCGTTGTTGCTGTTGTTGTTTTGTTATTTTTTTATAATCTCATTATTTTGGTTTTACTTCCACTGATCTCTAGTCCCACTCTGGCAGCAGTTTCTTTGAATGTTATGTACAAATGTTCTATATTGTGTATACCTATACCTAAGAAATCAACATCATCAGCAAATGCAAGGATTTTGGCATCTGTATCTCCAAAGATAGCCCCACCCTTAACTTCTTCGATACTCCCTATCATTTTCTCTAAGATTAAATGAAAGAAGATTGGAGATACAGGCCATCCCTGTCTCAAACTTGTTTTAATTTTAAAACATTCTGTCCTTTTACTTCCCACTTGGATATTCACAGTGATGGTCAATAGATGCTACCATACGCTTGCTTACAGTCTACTAAAATCTGTCACATAATATCTTTATTATACTCCCAGTGTTTTTCCAATCTGTCTAATAGTAAAATTCTGGTCAATTGTTGATCTTCCTTTTCCGAGTCCACACTGATATTCGGCCAATGTTGTCTCTACGTAATGTTGTATTTTATCTTTTATAATTTTGCCTAGTGCTTTACAACAGGTAGGCAGAAGTGTAATCCCTCTATAATTAGGACATTCTGTCTTAGCTCCCTTTTTTCATGTACTCGGATAATGTTGCCCATTTCCCATGTTGTTGGCCTATCTTCTGTTTTCCAGATCATTATTAGAAGCTCAAAGATCTATGAGGGTAACATCTCGCCCCTATTCTTAAGGAGCTTTGCTGGTATGTTATCTAAACTAGATACCTTATTATTCTTCCGACTATTGATTGTATTCTTCATATCTCTCAGCGTTGATTCCTCCACTCACAAATCTCAAACAGCTCATAGAAATAGTTCTTTCATATCTCCAGTATTTTGTCTTCCTACACCCTAATACTTCCATTAGCATCTTTCACTATTCTGCTTCTTGCTTGGTATCCACTCTTTATTTTCCTCATATCCCTATAGCCTTCGTTATTCCTTACCATTACTCATGTTTCTCTCATCCAGTTCCTTATTTAATGCATCGCTTCTTTTTCTTCTTATTCTCGTTGCTGCCCTTCGTTTCTCCCTGAAGTTCCCTTCTAGTGCCTGATTATTTCTGATCTGCAAGAATCTATTCTTGTTCATTTCCTATCATCCACCAATCTTCTGCAATCATCATCAAACCAATGTAACTGTGATTTAAGACTGATTCCTAGAAGATGAGGCGGTGCAGCCACGGGGACTGTGCCAAATGGACTTATGAGATGAGAAATCTGTTTCCCATGTGTTTAGTTCAATTGAGAAATCTTGATTTCAATTAGATAAATTACTCTAATTTTTCTGATGGCTAGTGTCGTGTGAGTTTAGAAGTATCCCATACTGTTTTGTAATGAAGATGTGTGTTAGTATAATTTTTTTTAGTACTCTTGTTTTTTTCTCTCTCTCTTTGCGTATGAATAATTCTGTGATTATAGCGACAGTTTGGATAGTATTTTTTTAATCGCCATGAAATTTGTTTTCAGGGATGCAGAGCATGTTCAGTTTTTAAAATGTGTTGATTTTGGCATGCATTTATCGGGAACTTATTGCACATTGGCGATGTACTTTATTTTTGGGATTGCATATGGGTGCATGAGTAGGTCTCGTAACTTGGGCTCAGTTCTCGGGGGGGCTTTGGTTGCATTTTTGTGACTTAGAGACAGTCCTCATTTGTGCTTGCATGCGCTCAGCGCTTTTTTTTTTTTTTTTTTTTTTTTTTTTTTGCGCTGACCAACCACTTGTGTGGTTCAGAGGGTAGTGTCAAATGGAGGGTGAGTTTTTTTTTTTGAAAACAAATACTCATTGCCTTGGCCTTGATAAGGGAAAATGAGCTGGTGTAGGTCATGAGCGTGAGAGATGATTTGAGCCTATTGGGTGTTTTGGAACAATTTTTGTTTTACTTTTATGTGTAGAGAAAATAAATATGGTCCCTTTCTTTATTTATTTATTTATTTATTTATTTTTTAGTTTTTGTGTAAGCTTTCCTTGTGTTTTGGAGAATACCTTGGAGTATATTCTGGGGGTTTGATTATCTTATGATTCTGCGATCAGGTTTCGACCACACCTTGACGTTAACTTGATGGCAGTCGTTGAGCAGGACAGACTGGTAGTTCCTGTAGCTTTGGTTGTCCGGCCTTTTTTTATTCTGGGTTTTTGGGATCTTAGAACTTTTTTTGGGGGGGATACTTATTTTTCAAATTCCTTTTTTTTATTTGTGGGTTTTTTGTTTTGAGTCTACGTTCACCACTGATGACACAGGTGTTGCGGGAGCTGTCAACAGTACCATTGTTTTTTTTTCTCCTTTCGGAACTTAGTCTTCACTGCCATAAGTTTTTATACGACGTATCACGAGCAAATTTTAATTTGTTTTTTTTTTTTCTCTTTCAGAACCGTTTATGTTAATTTTTGTATCTCAGTCCGTGACGTAAGGTCATATTTTGGTGATACATTTTTAGTTTCAGCTGTTTGATACTGGAGGAGGTTTAAGGGAGAACTTGGGCGTTTTTGGATGTGTGGATAATGCATTTTTAAAAATTTCTTTTCACAAATTGTTGTATTTTTCAGGGCTCTTGCACAACACCCTTGTTGTACATTAGGTTGTTCTAATAGTGTGGGAGAACCTGCATCAGATGGGCTGCCAGTTTTTGTTTCTTCTTCTCTCTTTCTTTTTTTTTTTTTTTTTGCAAGGAGTTTCGGCAAATATTTCCAAGTGTCCATCACGTGGGAATTTGGTCTTTGTTCATGGTTGTTTTTGTGGCAGGGGGAAGCTTTTCGTCAGACACTTCGGGTTTGTGGTTTTGTTTGTAATAGACTAGGCACACTGAGGATTTTCCTAGGGTTCTGTGGCGATTTTGGGTGTACTGATACTTTTATTTTGGCAGCTTTTGCCCTTCTCAGCAGAGTTATGCTAAACCAGTAATTTACAATTTCTGCAGGTGATAATGTGCTCCTTAGGAATGTTTTTCGACGTTATTTATAGATCAGCAAAATATTCAGTCTGAACACGAGGAGCATTATGGGTATAATATTCTGGCCATGTGGTATTTTTTGTTGGAGAGGCTCCAGAGCCTAAGCCTATGGGTCTGCTGTTTTGGGTTTTGGTGGAATATAGAGGCTTCAGTTTTTTGGTTGCATTATGAGTCAGTATGATTTTTTTTGTGCCAGTGGAAACCCTCGTGAGGGAAGGTATGTAGTAATATTTTTAGGTGTATCAGCTAAATGCTTTGAGTGCAGCATCTGGGAACGGAGTTTTGTTGGATTACCCTGCTTGGAGGTAAAACGGTTGGGGGTACTTGGGTATTGACGAAATGGAGGGGAATTTTATTTTGTTTGGGCGGTATTGATAATATGGTGGTAATGTGGGTAGCGTTTATATTATTATTGGCTTTTTTAACCAGTTTTGAGGGTAAGTTCCCCTAAAGACAGATGAATTGTCTTTATAACGCTATTTTAATTGATGATGTCATTTTCGAACAAGGTATATTGATAGTTCAGTTCTCAAGACAAGCATGTTCTTTTTGGTACTGGTTGAGGTTAGCAGAAAGCAGTTGTGAGTACTGTCGACGAATTGTGGAAAATCGAGGTTACTGGAGGTGGAATTAGCGGTCTTTTATTAGTATGGTGATTGGTGCCGTATCTTGTTTATGATGATAGTTAGTGGAGATTCAGGACTTTTATTTTGGTTATTCTTCGGCCTAAGTTTGGTTTATATTTGCCGTTTTCAATGGTTGACCTGTGGTAATTCAGTTATGAGGTTCGGGGAGTACATTCTACATTATGTTGTTATTTTTTGAAGACTGATATGGTGATAATGTTTCTATATTTGGACATTTTGTAGCAGATATGAGTCTGTATGCAGGATTTTTCTAGGTTGATGCACATAGTTGAGTTTAGGCGGACAACATAATTGTGTGAAATAGAGCTAGTTTATGTTTTTATTCTGTTTGTGGGAAACATGGTTTTGGTTGTGACTTATTTTTTTTATTTAATTTTCTTCACATCTGCGATGGCCTAGTGTGATTTTGTCAGATTCTTTTGATTAATTTTGCCTCTCTGATTCTATTTTTGCGATATTTTGGGTTGCTCTATGTAGAAATTTGTGCAGAAGTACCATAGAGTTGCATGGGAAGTTTTGTTGTTGGAGGGAAAATCTTTGGCTAGTATATGTCCCATTGAGAGGATTTAATGTGACTTAGAGGGGTTAGGTTACATCTTAGCTGATTCCAGTTGTAGTGGCATTTAAAGGAGAAATTTGAGGTTAGCTAATGTGTTAGAGCGTAAGGGCCCATTGGAAAGAAGTAGTTTATTTTTCTTTTTGCCCTTTGATGCCTTTTAAGTGAGGAAATTGCTCTAGATGGTGTTTTGCTAGTTTGAACTTGGGGAATGAATATAGATACTTTTCTTCCTTTAATTGGTATTCTTATAGGAGTTTTTGCAGGTGCCTCTCAGTTTAGTGATTCGTGGGTTCGCTGTTTCATTTTTTGGATGGACATTGTGAGTTTGCACACCTGTTTTTGCTTCATCTGGTTGCCCTATGATTTTTGCAGTGTTAGGAATTCTGGTTTGCAGGATTTTTAAGGGAATTTCTTAAGTGACTTTAGTGAACTGCTTTGATAATGAATTTAGCTTATGTAATATCTCGAATAAGCAGGTGGGTCGTTTAGGTATCTGCACCTTTTTTTTCTGTAGGTTTATGGAGAGGCTTTTCTGTTTTTTCTTTGCTTCCTTAATAGACGTTTTAGGAATGATAGGTCATTTTCTTTGGGCGAGTCCCAACAGTTAGCATTTCTGAGGGTTGTGGTGCTTTAATGATTTTATGGGTCTTGGAATTTCTGGATTTCTGTTTGCCGTTCGTGGTAGTGTTAGTTGCCAGCCAGTGGAGTCTAGACACCTGCTTGATGCAGATGTGTTGAGGGTAAATTATGCCCATTTTGTAGAGTATGGGTAGCAGTTTTTGTTCAGATTATAAGTCGTTGTTGGTTTTTTTCTGAGTCAGTTTTCCTTCTGAGAGGGCCAGGTGGTTTTGACAATTAGGGTTTTCATGCCCAGTGTGGTATATTGGGTGTAGACATAACGTTGTAGCTGATGCTCGTAATATAGGTTACTTTTTATGTTATTGAGGTTACCGTATTAGTTTACAGGTGTTATGAGCTGCCTCTTGCAGGTCTGGAATTTGAGGATTTTGTCACTTAGGTGGATTAGATGTCAGTCGAAGTGTACTGATTATGATGGGGATACGACGCAGATCGTAGTCCCAGTGGTCTTGCTTCTAGGATTTTTGGACATTCCTCTTCGTGAGTTTGGTAGTCCATTTTTGGGGGTTCAGAAGATATGTCAGAATATATGTAATTGCATTTTTTCGGGAATATGCTTTTCTAAATAGAGGATCTTTTTGTGCACATTGTGTGTTAGCCAGAGAGCATTACTTTTTATAGGCGGAGATACCTTTTTCTATCCTTAGAAGTTTTCTTTTTTCTTTCAGAGAATGCATTTTAATGTTTTGGGAGAGTTTTTTTTTTTTCTGGGAAGGTGTTTGGGTATAGATATGTGTAGGTTTGTTTTTTCTTTTTACTACATCAGTGAATGAATGATTGATATAGTTTTTCTTTTACCATATCAGCCCAGAGGTACCTTTTCACAAATCATAGGTCATAGTTAGAATGTATGGCAGAAATTGTGGGAATATAGAGTGTCTATTTATGTTCGATGGTTTGAGAGTTATAATAGGGGTAATTGTTAAAACTGGGGTTGTGTATATATATATATATATATATATATATATATATATATATATATATATATATATATATATATATATATATATATATATATATATATATATATATATATATATATATATATATATATATATATATATATATATATATATATATATATATATATATATATATATATATATATATATATATATGCAGAAGCCAGGTACTATGTCGTACCTCTACGTAAATGGGGATACAATCCACAATGAAGTAAAATCCTCTTGTAGTTTAAAATATATATCTCTAGTACAGGATTAAAGCTTTCGACCATCAACTGTGGTCTTGTGAACAAGACCACAGTTGATGGTCTCAAAGCTTTAATCCTGTACTAGAGATATATATCTTAAACTACAAGAGGATTTTACTTCATTGTGGATTGTATCCCCATATATATATATACATATATATATATATATATATATATATATATATATATATATATATATATATATATATATATATATATATATATATATATATATATATATATATATATATTATATATATATATATATATGGGGATACAATCCACAATGAAGTAAAATCCTCTTGTAGTTTAAGATATATATCTCTAGTACAGGATTAAAGCTTTGAGACCATCAACTGTGGTCTTGTTCACAAGACCACAGTTGATGGTCTTGTGAACCAGACCATCAACTATATATATATATATATATATATATATATATATATATATATATATATATATATATATATATATATATATATATATATATATATATATATATATATATAGTGTATATATATATATAATATATATATATATATATATATATATATACACATATATATATACTGCTTGTCGTTGCATAAAGGTGGTGGTTAGCGGTACTGTTAAAATGTCGTTGGTTGAGGCATTGTTTAGTTGTCTGGTGCGATATGTGTGTTTTGTTATTTGTATTTTCTCTTTGTGGTTTGCGATTGTCTCGTTAGTTGTCATGGATAGAGAGCGACTTGTATGTCTCAATAGTGTTTTTGACTCATAGGCACGAGAAGTTGTCGAGTCAAATGATTTGTATTCAGACAGCGTAATGTTGCAGTTGGGGGACTAACGTATTTCTGATGTTTAGTGTTGGGAGTTGATTATTTTATAATTTGGAGCCTTATTTTTTTTTCTTTTTTTGCGTCGCTAAAGTGAAATAAGGGGATATGTTTCGTGTTCTTATTGATTTTGTTGAGTTATTTTTTATTTTTTAAAGGTGATTTTCAAACGTGTGAGCAGTGGTGTCTTTAAAATGTGAGGATAGTAGTCCCTAGAGATTTTGTGATTTTTAGGTTTCTCTCTCTCTCTCTCTCTCTCTCTCTCTCTCTCTCTCTCTCTCTCTCTCTCTGTATATATATATACATATATATATATATATATATATATATATATATATATTATATATATATTATGTATGTAATATATATATATATATATATAATATATAGATATATATATATATATATATATATATAAATATATATATATATATATATATATATGGATGAGGAAGTTGAGGGGTTCTATAGAAGATGGATTTGGTCGAGTCAAATAAGTTGTGACAAATAAAAAGCTTTTTTCAAATCCTGAGATACTGGGAGAGGTCACTGTAGGGTCACTAGAGGTCACTACTCACCTACTGATTATGTAAGGCTGTGTTGTCTCCGGGAATGAGTAACCATGCAAAATTTCAAGTTCATCAGGCGAAGAGAATAGGTAAAAAATTGAGTTACAATATTTGAGGACAGACAAACAGACAGATGCAGAAGTTAAGCTAAATAAATGTATATAATAAAACAATGATTCAATGGCAGACATTCCGCTTCTCTCCAAGTATTATCTCTCAAATCTAGGAATTCCGTGCAGTTTCCTTCATCGGATGCGTATGTTAACGGAAGTCTCATGTATTCAATTATTCATGAATCGTAAACAAACGCCTTCCGAAGAGAATCGCACCTTATTGACTCACTGTGAATAATGAATAATCATCGCATCTTAACAAACATCACCCTCTACTTCATTAGACCAAAAGTTCTGTTACATTCTAAGAACCGGGTTCTTTCTATAAAGAAAAAAATGACGATTTCAATGTATTTGGTGACTATCTCTTTAATAGAAATAAAAAAGTTATGACTTTATTTACAATTGATTTTTTTTCAAGTAAGGAGATTGCTATCGAAAAATCCGATTCCCTATATCCTACCTAAATTTTTCTATGAACAAGTTTCCTTTGTTGTTTTGTTTACCTTACGTAAAGTGACTGTTTATTTTTGTTTCTTCAATTGTTTTGTTAAGCTTTTATGACCCAAAACCATCGATGTTGATATGTGCTCAGCTTTTATATCTTAAAGAATAGATTTTACAATCTAAAGCAACAGTTAATGAAATTTTCAAAAGCGCAAAAAAACACAAGAGCAACAAGAAAACTTGCATTTATGATCACTTTCTGTTCTCACTTCTATCGGTAATGACAACAGAGATTCAGGGGAGAAAAGAACATCATTCAAGAAAAAGTGAACAAAACAATATTTTTGGCTGACTCGATCATGCACATGGATTAAAATCTTATTTTTCAAATCACGCTAACGGGAATTAATAAAGAGCCTTTCAGGTGATAGGAGCAACATCATATTTTAGTAAATATTGGCCCAAAAACTCTCAAGGTTTATGGCCCTGTCATGCTGATGTTTTCGGAGGTCACATTGCCCTTCGGACTCTGAGTAACTGCATTTATTATTCGTTAAATCCGAAATCCGCATTGCCATGTCTAAATTCAAATAAATTTACAAGGGGCTCCGAACATATATATAACCTTCTGTAACCTTTTCTCATTAATCTACCAGAAGAGGGATACAGCAGTCTCTGAAATATAGTATTTTCTCTCTATATTTTGGCGTGTTTATGGGCTCCTTATATTGGATGGAATTCAGTTGTAACAAAATATTTTTACCAGTCATATATATATATATATATATATATATATATATATATATATATATATATATATATATATATATATTATATATATATATATGTATATATATATGCAGAAACCAGGTACTATGTCGTACCTCTAAGTAAATGGGGATACAATCCACAATGAAGCAAAATCCTCTTGTGGTTTAAAATATATAATTCTTGTACAGGATTAAAGCTTTCGACCATCAACTGTGGTCTTGTTCACTAAAATGTGAACAAGACCACAGTTCATGATCGAAAGCTTTAATCCTGTACAAAAATATATATTTTAAACCACAAGAGGATTTTACTTCATTATGGATTGTATCCCCATATATATATATATATATATATATATATATATATATATATATATATATATATATATATATATATATATATATATATATATATATATTTATATGTTATATATGTATATATACATCATATATATTATATATATATATATTATATATATATATATATATAATATATATATATATACATCGAGCTACAAATGTCCTTTAATATCTAATTCGCTCTACCTCGGAATTAATATATTTTCATACATGCTTAGCTGAAGGGGAATTTTTTTAGGCGATAAATAGAATGTTGCCGGCTCCCGGTCGCGAACCCATGAAACCATATAAATCCAGGACGTCGGTTGAAACTTTTACCCACCCCACCCTGCAAAAGGCTATAAGATTATGCCGTCTCTCACCCTCAAATACCTTTCGCGCTCGGTGTGAGAGACGGCATAATCTTATAGCCTCTTGCGGTGGTGGGGTGGGTAAAAGCTTCACTGACGTCCTGGATTTGTATGGTTTCATAGCTTCACGCCCGGAAGCCGGCAATTCTATTATCGCCTAAAAAAATTCCCCTTCAGTTAAGCATATATGAAAACATTAATTCCGAGGTAGAACGAATTAGATATTAAAGGACATTTATAGCTCGATGTATGTATATGAATCACGGTAATGTGATATGACTTTTATATATATAATTATAGTATATATATATATATATATATATAATAATACTATTATAATTATTATATATATATATATATATATAAAATATATATAATATAATGATATTATATATTCGGAATTAATATATTTTCATATATGCTTAACCGAAGGGGAATTTTTTTCTCGATAATAGACTTGCCTGGATCGGGGCGCGATCCCAGGATCCTTTCAAATCCAGGAACGTCAGTGAAGCTTTTACCTACTACACTACCGCGGTAGTGTAGTAGGTAAAAGCTTCACTGACGTTCCTGGATTTGAAAGGATCCTGGGATCGCGCCCCGATCCAGGCAAGTCTATTATCGAGAAAAAAATTCCCCTTCGGTTAAGCATATATGAAAATATATTAATTCCGATATATATATATATATATATATATATATATATATATATATATATATTATATATATATATATATATATATATATATATATATATATATATACAATTAAATGGAAAGAGAAAATGAAGGAAGATCTGGAGAGAAGGGGTTTGGTAGAGGATGAGGGCTTTGATAGAAAGCAGTGGAGAAGGCACATCACGCAACCATGAGTTGCTGTTGGCTTTAGCTCTTATCTTTTATGATAGTATGTCAGTTATAATTGTAATTTTATAAAAAAAAAATTACAAAGAAATATTAGAAAACATGTATAATTCCAAAACTTTATTGCATATTTGTTTTCAGTATACTTAGATAAATATTTTACAAAAAATATACTTAAACTTTGTTACTGATTTTAGTTATCTGTTTCAATATTGTGCAAGCTGTAATTAAAATTTTGCAAGAAGATAACATTATTTATTAGAAAAAAACATGTATAACTTGGTACAATTTACGATTCCCTTGTAAAAGATGCTGCACAAGGGGTTGTAAATAGTCTTTTCCTGATTCTCATGGATGGTAGAGGGTGTTTTTTGGATTTTTTCTTACAACATTGTATTTGCATATCTTCATCTTTCCATTGACGTGCTTCTTCCTTACGTTGGCTGACCTCAAAGTTTCCCAGGGTTAAGTCCAAGTTCAGCCCTAATAGCAATGGGTATGAAACAGATATTAGAGTGTAATCCATAGTTTTTGAGGTACCTTAGATGAATAATGACATTCCTGATGCCCTTTAAGTCCAAGTTCATCCCCGATAAGAAGAGGGGGGTGAGATGGGTGTGGGAAGGAGGTGACATGCAAGAATATCCACAGACAACAGATATTAGTGTCTAATCTATACTTCTTGAGGTCACTGAAATAGTAATAGTCATAGTAAATAGTAAGTGCCCGAATAGGAAGGGAGGATGGGAGGGGGGTGACGTGTAAAAATTACCCAAAAATTACAGATATTTATATCTAATCCAAAGTTGTCAAGGTTGCTGGGATGAATAATGACTTTTCATGCCCTTTAAGTCCAAGTTCAGCCCTAGTAGGAAGATGGGGTAAGAAGGAGTAGCAAGGTGGTGACGTTAAAATAATCGAAAACTATAGATATAAGTGACTAATCCATAGTCTTTGGGGTCACTGTGATATTGCTGATCCCCTTTAAGTCCAAGTTCAGCCCTCATAGTAAGGGGTTTGGTGAGAATGGATGGAAAATAAAATGTAAAACATGACATACTGTGTGTGCGTGTGTAAGCGTATCTTTTTATCTACTTTTTTTATCTATCTATCTATCTATATATATGTATATATATATATATATATATATATATATATATATATATATATATATATATATATATATATATATATATATATATATATATATATATATATATATATATATATATATATATATATATTGTGTGTTTACTGACAATTACTTTTTGTACATTTGATCAGCTTCTTATTAAAGGGAAAATGAAGTTATATTTATTACAAATAAGTAGTATGAGTAATTAGGTAGCATTCAGTTAGCAGGATAATAAATTCTGAAGAAATCAATATCTATATGCATGAGTATATGGGCGTCACATAACCAAAGATTATCGCATCCAGTGCAAAGTCCTGAGACATATATTTAGGACTGTAACTTTTTAGGAAAACTTTGATAGTCGGGCCGTATTTATGAATATGTATTCTAGGTGACCAACCCAGTGCTTCCCAGGATAACCCTCAATGACAACTGATAAAATCTCTCTCTCTCTCTCTCTCTCTCTCTCTCTCTCTCTCTCTCTCTCTCTCTCTCTCTCTCATATTTTCCATCTTTATCTCCCATAACACCCCGTCTACTCTCTTTCTCACTTCCTCTCCCTCTCACTCTCTCTCATTCATTTTATCATTTTGACTCCTTTCACTCTTTCTTTATATCACTCTCTATCTCTGATTTACCTTTCTCTCTAACCCTCCCCGTCTCTTTTCCTCCTTCTCCTTAACACCTGCTCTACTCTCTCTCGCTCTCTCTCTCTCTCTCTTTCTTCTCCCAAATACCCCCTACACACACACTCACACTCTCTCTCTCTCTGTCTCTCCTAATCCTTGTAACTCTTTCGCTTTCCAACCGTCCCTCTCCCTTTGTCTTTCCCTCATTCTACTCCCAAACGCTCTCTCTCTCTCTCTCGCTCTCTCTCTCTCTCTCTCCTTTCTTCTCCCAAACACCCTTCCTATCTCTATCTCTCTTCTCCCTAAAGACCCCTCTACTCTTTCTCTTCTCTCTCTCTCTCTCTCTCTCTCTCTCTCTCTCTCTCTCTCTCCTTCCCAATCACCTCCCCCTTTGGTGTCATTGATGGCTTGCCCCCACAGTATTCTTTCCCAGATAGAAAGTTAAATGTTCGTTTACTGAGATTAGGTATGATAAATTCGTAGAGTTACTAAGTCTAAGACCATAACCAACCCTGTTTCATGGGTAGAAACAGCCTTGTCTCAGTGAAGCCCTTCCCTCCCCGCCCGACTTTGGTGCCCTCTGTTTGGTTCTAGTGATGTCTTACCCCCACAGTATATTAAGTTTGGTTGAAATTGCCCAATGCGTTTCAAAGTGTATATGGAACATAGAAAATACGCAGACATACATATATATATCTATCTATTTATATGTAATATATATATATTATACATATATATATATATATATATATATATATATATATATATATATATATATATATATATATATATATATATATATATATATATATAATATATATTAAAAATGCTCTAAATGGGCTTTTACAATGAATTCTAATTTTTCAAGATTAACAGCTACTTAAAAGAATAGGGTCGGCTGTAATCTCTTTCGCCCTGTCTCGCTTTTGAATTTCAGACCAGATCTTCCCCAAGGATATAAACTAGCATAAGCCTGTGCAAGCGGTTTTATGCCAGCCGGATCATCATCTAATGAACACTTAAACAATTTTACTCTCCCTTAAGCGCCTTTACCTTGAACCCAATTAAACATTCTTTAATGCCCCCGACAGTAATAGAAGAGCTGTCTTTCATCTTTTATTTCCAAGTTCCTCCATTACCCGAGGAGCCTTTTTGCCCGTCTCTTGATGTCGTTAATCATCCTGGATTCGGAGTAACGACGTGCTTAAGAAGAAAGGCTACGCCTTTGAATGCGTCTTAATATGAGATGATTTTTTAACGGTTTCAAGGACATGAATGCTTTGGTATCGTACACCCACACACTCATACACCCATATATATATATATTATATATATATATGTATATATATATATAAATATATATATATAATAATATTATATATATATAGTATATATATATACTATATATATATATAGTATATATATAATATATATATTATATTATTATATATATATATATATATATATTAAATTAATATAATATATTATATTAAATATATTATATATATATATATATATATATATATATAGATATATATATATATATATATATATATATATTATATATATATTTATATATATTCATATATATATAATACTTTTATATATATTTATATATATATATATATATATACTATTTTGATTTTTTATTAATAAAAATTATATAATATGTTTTATATATATATACATATATATATATATATATATATATATATCTATATATATATATTGTGTGTGTGTTTGTGTGTATATGTATAAAATAAGAGACGTTGGTCCAGTCTGATCACAAAATATATCAGGAAAGGGTGAGGAAGAGAAGGTCGGTCATCAATTGCTGATTCATTTATTATGCCGACGTGTATTGTAAGGAAACTGTTATATTCTGAAGGATAGATAAAAATAAAAAAAATAAAAAGTCTAATTTTAAAATACATGGAATATCTAATTTTTTCTTTAAGAGTCTCAACATATTCATAACATATACATTGAAGACCAAAACAATTCAGGAAAAAGCACTTGTTAGACCAAAAGTTGAAGTCTTGGAAGACCAGAAAAGGAGAGAGAAGCAACGAAGAAGCCGGATCAAGCTAGACACATTTTTACAGAGGAGGTGTGGGAGTTCAATTTGGCCACTAACTGCTGAATAAATAACTATTCGAAAATGGGCAGTTCATGGAAACTACAAGACTGGCCCAAAATAGAGAGGTCAGAGTATTAAATATTGGTTAGACATATTCTTGCATGATTTCTGACATTGGAAAATTCATGAATGGACAGTCTGCAAGCAGTGCGATGGTTGACACATGTGAATCAGCCCTGGCACTCAGCAATCATTTAGTCAGTCCCAAGTATGTCCTCGAATTTCATTTGGGCAAGTATATTCATACACGACTGAGGATCGTGTTATTGGATAAAGTCTTTCTTTATATCTAAAAAGTTACCCTATTGTAAGTTTTTGTTTCTTTATCAGAATAACCTGTAACATGATCAAATCTTTTTATATTACAGACTTAATGTTTTTTGTTAATTTATATCATTTTGAATATATGGTATATTGGCAAAATGTTTCTACCTTTGGTACTGTACTAATAACAGTATCTATAGAAAATATGAGATGACAACCAGTTGTCAATAAAATATTTGATTAAAAAAACGCTTTCCTTCAATGACGAGGTTAAAATATAAACCCTGTGGAGGCAAGTAAAAGTTGAACTAAGTTTAATATATATACTATATATATATATATATATATATATTATATATATCATATATATATATATATATATATATATAACACGCACTGTATAAATACACAAGGTTGTAAAGGTAATTTTCTAGTAACAGAATTATTAAAACTATTATCATGTAGGAATACTAGGACATCCAAAAAGAGGTGCTTGATGATTTTCTTATGTCTGACGTAAATTTGATATTAGGGTGTATTTCGTTAAATTTACTAGCGAAATCGATCAACATGAAAAGCACATTTTAAAAGCACGAATATATAATTGACATAATGTTTAATATACAAGATGATATAAACCCAGGGGGCAATTTTCCAACAAGCTCTACTCTAAGGAGCACATAAAAATGTTGGAAAATGCGGGACTAAGAGGTCATCCCATTGCCATTCCGCCAACCTGTTTATATAAATCATAAGTAGAAATAATGGCAGTGACCAGCACTACAGACTAGAATTTTTTCTTAAAACACCAACGATCGTAGTCATTGGATTCAATAACAAATTTTATCTAAAATAATCTCAATTGTTTCCTCCACTGGGACATTCATAAACAGTGATTCCACGTCATATCGAGTCATATAGAAATCTGAATCCTGGCACAGAATATGTTCTGAATTCATCGAAATTCCTTATTGTATATTTATTGGAAGTAAATTGTTCTAACATAGGTAGTAGATATTTTGTAAATTTGTAGTTTGGAGCGTGAATTCACAATAATTAGGCAAACCGTATAATACTCCAAAAGACGTACCTGAACAGATTAAATCTTCGTAAGACTCTTTATTAATGATATTCTTCGTATTTAGTTCCTTTAAAAACCTAGTTATTTAAACTTTTACTTTAAAGATATGTTTAAATTATGTTGGCAGTGTGGTTTAAGGCCTCACAGTGTGTCCTAAATTTGTTGGTCCAATGGCTCACGCCCCTGAGCTGAAAAATTTCTTATCGACTAAAAAATTCCCCTTTGGTTAACATATATGAAAATATATTAATTCCGAGGTAGAGCACATCAAATATTAATGAATATTTGTAGCGCTATGTATGTATATGAATCACGGTAATATGATATGACATCATATATATATATATATATATATATATATATATATATATATATATATATAGTATATATATATATATATATATATATATATTATATAGATATATATATATATATATATATATATATATATATATATATATATATGAATATATATATATATATATATATATATATATATATATATATATATATATATATATATTATATATATATATATATATATATATATCATATATATATATATATATATATATATATATATATATATATATATATATATATATATATATATATATATATCTATATATATATATATATATATATATATATATATATATATATATATATATATCTATATATATATATATATATATATATATATATATATATATATATATATATATATATATATATATATATACATATATATATATGTTATATATATCTATATATATATATATATATATATATGACTGGTAAAAATGTTCTGTAACAACAGAATTCCATCTAATAAAAGGAGCCCATAAAAACACCAAAATGTAGAGAGAAAAGTACTATATTTCAGAGACTGCTGAAGAGAGAGACAGCAGTCTCTGAAATATAGTACTTTTCTCTCTACATTTTGGTGTTTTTATGGGCTCCTTTTATTAGATATATATATATATATATATATATATATATATATATATATATATATATATATATATATATATATATATAATATACTACAAATGTCCCCTTTAATATCTAAGTTTACTCTCTACCCATCGGAGATTAATATATTTTCATATATGTTTAACCGAGGGGGAATATTATTAGGCGATAATAGGATGGGCGATCGCCAGGCTCGAACCAGCGAACTCTCAATCCCAGGACTGGCAGTGAGATATAAGTTCACGCCGCCTCCCAACTGAAATACCTGTCGCGCGCAGGTATTTTAGTTTTTGGAGACTGCACAAGCCCATCTCGTCCTCGGTAGCGTAATAGTGCTTTTGCCCGCACGTAATCATTATATCAGTCATATCACATTACCGTGATTCATATACAAATATCGAACTACAAATGTCCTTTAATATCTAATTCTCTCTACCTCGGAATTAATATATTTTCATATATGTTTAACCGAGGGGGAATTTTATTAAGCGATAATAGGATGGGCGATCGCCAGGCTCGAACCAGCGAACTCTCAATCCTTGTGCAGTCTCCAAACAAAAAAATACCTGCGCGCGACAGGTATTTCAGTTGGGAGGCGGCGTGAACTTATATCTATTGCGGTGGCGTAGTGGTTTTAGGCTTCTCTGCCAGTCCTGGGATTGAGAGTTCGCTGGTTCTATCATTTCTCTGCCAAAAATCATCTCATTAGGTGAACATCCCATGCTTTTATGATAAGCATTCCTAACTTCAAAAAACATTAACGGTAAACGAACATCCCATTCTCTTTCTGACTCAGAACAATACTTCATCAGCATACTTTTCAATGCCTGGTGGAACCTTTCCAATGCTCCTTTAGTCTCTGGATGATAAGCAGTTGATAATTGTTGTTTCACCCCTAACAAATTCATCACATTCTGGAATAACTTGGAAGCAAAATTTGTCACTCTAGTCTATCACATTTTACTATTCTGGTATACTAAACTTTTGAGAAAAACTCCACAAGTTTTTCAGCAACTATCTGGACAGATATGTTTCTAACAGGGATCGCCATTGGATATCTTTTCACAGGACACATTAATGTTAAAAGTACTAATTTCCCTTCTTTGTCCTTGGCAGTGGTCCAATCATATCTATAATCACTTTGCTAAAGAGTTCTCCAATTTCTATAGGTTGTTGGGGCTTTCTGGATGCTTTCATTCAGTTTTCCAGCTATCTGGTTGGTATGACACTCATGAGAAAACCTGCTAATATCTTTGTGAAGTCCAGGCCAGAAAAATATTTCATGACCTTCTCCACAGTTTTCCTGATTCTCATATGTCCAGACTCGTGAGCTACTGCTACCACTTGCTTCATCAATGGATATGAAATCAAAATTTGAAGAAATTCGCCCCATACAGCATCTCCTGGTATATCCACGGGCTTATACTTCCTCATCAGCAAACCTTCCTTTACATAATAACAGGTAGGAATTTGTTGAATATCTTCTTGATCAACAACTCTGAAGAACAAATCAGCTAACAATGCATCCTTCTTCTGCAAGTTCATTAGCTTCTCTCTTGTCACTTGACCAACTTCAAGGGTTGAACTGTCAATATCTGCTAATTTAGCTACTGGAGTTTCACTACTATCTTCAGAAACACTTTGACTACTTGGAGTCTCTTCAGGAACAACAGGTTCTTCTTTTTTCTTCTTCTTCTTCTTCTTCTTCTTCTTCTTCTTCTTCTTCTTCTTCTTTATGAGAAATCTCTTCTTGGTCAGCACTAGAGGAAACATCACTTCCCAAGAACAATTCTTCTAAGCTCCAAGATCCTACGCTTGATCCTTCTTGGGTGTGTAAATCCTCAGTTTCTTCACTTATAGGCATAGTCTTCCTCATAATTCTGGTAGTTACACAACTAGGATACAGGTGGGGGTTATTCCTCTTCCAAATCTACCATGTCTGTCACTACGGACAAGGGATAAATGGCGCACCACCAACTTCATTACCCAACAGAACATGTACACCTTCCACAGCCAGTGAGTCCTTCACAACAAAATCAACATTTCCTGTCACCAATTCACACGACAGGTGTAAGCGGCATATAGAAATTACTTCTCCTATACCCTTCAAAATTAGTGAATCTCCTGTGAGACTCTTCTCCAATCTGATAACATTGCAAACACTTTTAAAACATTTCATAGCAACTGAGGTGAAATTATGCATTGCAAAAGCAACAGTATAAGAATATATATATATATATATATATATATATATATATATATATATATATATATATATATATATATATATATATATATATATATATATATATATATATGTATATATATATATATAAGTCACATCACATTTCCGTGATTCATATACGTATATCGCGGTGGTGTAGTAGGTTAAATCTTCACTGACGTTCCTGGGTTTGAAAGGATCCATAGGTTCGCGCCCTGGTCCAGGCAAATCTATTATCGAGAAAAAAATTCCCCTTCGGTTAAGCATATATGAAATATATTAATTCCGAGGTAGAGGCGAATTAGATATTAAAGGACATTGTAGCTCGATATATATATATATATATATATATATATATATATATATATATATACATATATATATATATATATATAGTATATATATGATATATATATAATATATATATATATATATATATATATATATATATATTATATATATATATATATATATAACTTCATACTTTCACCTCAGTTGCTATGAGATGTTGTAAAAGTGTTTGCAATGTTATCAGAATCAGTTGTAGTTTGCATAGTGTTAATATGTTCAGTTGCGTATGTTCAGAATTCACAGAAAACAAAATTTAAAATGTGAACAGAGAGAGAGAAATTACACTGTCTGTTCAAAAAAGGGAATTGCTGTCATCACTTGAGATAAGAAGAACGTGAGCTCTGATTTATTTTGGAATCCTGTCAATTATACGATGCACATGACTGTTTCAGACTTGTGTGTCTTTATCGAGAAACCAAGTGAAGATTTCACCATTTTTTTTGTAAGATTGTATCATCTTTCATAAGTCGTTCTAGAAGAATTCTGCATAAACGTTTCACATATGTCTGATATCTTTCATTTCATCTTAGTAACAAATTATTCTCTTGGATTAAAACTATTTAATATTACTGATAAATTACCTCTTATATCTCTATTTGTCAAAAGAGAATTTGCTGGCTCGTAAATAGTTTAGATTTTGAAGTGGAAAGATTTGTGACATCACTCACGGATATGACGACATTTATTTCATTTAAGAAAATTATATATATATATATATATATATATATATATATATATATATATATTATATATATATATATATATATATATATATATATATATAAAACTTCGTCAAAGAACACGTTTAACTCTCTTGTTTGTTGTCTCCAAGTAATACTGACGTTATCTCAATTTTATAAAGAAAATCTTTTGATTGATTGCATTATAAGAGTTAGGTTTTGAAGACAAACTCTTGGGCGCTTATGTAATGAAACAAGGGAGTTTGAGTGATTGGATGAAGAGATCTTAGAAGTAAAGAAGATAAAATCCAAGGATTTAAATGTGGAGATTAGAGAAGACCCCACAGCCGCAATAAGAAGTTATAATAAGGAAGGACGGGGAGAATGACTGAAGAAAGGAAGCGGAATCGATATAACCTTCTTCATTGGCACTTCACGAGGGTCCTGTGGATGCTTCAGAAGTCTATGAGGTTCATTATTTTCTCTAAAACTTTTCCCTTGAAGTTTCCGAAATTGTAGCTTTTAGCAGGACGAGTATTTGCAACCAACTTTTATGAATATCAAGAGAAAGTTAAACGAACTTTGTCATTAATTTAATTTAATTTTTCTGATTTCTTATTTTATTATGACAGAAAGTGTTCAATCGGCATATTCCATTAATAAAGAAACCTATATAAAAGCATACTTTTGAAGGTTTCATACGAAATTCATTTAAACAGCTCTTTTTTCATGCTCCACGAAAAAAAAGTGTTCATGTCACGATTGTTTTGTTTAGCTATAGCAAAGTATACGAATACATGATCAAAAAAGTATACAATACTTAACTAACCTATTATATTTTATGTTTCTTATTACAAAAAAGAATTATATCAAATTCGAAAAGTGCACCTTGAAATTAAGTTTCATATATATTAAGACTTGGTGGTCTTACATGTCAACTTTGTCAAAGCTTCACAGTTAATTCACTTCAAAGCAGCACAAAATGAATAAGATATTATCACTTTTCCATATAATTATTCTGTTTTAGTTAGTCATAATCTTCTTTGACCCGTCAAATTAAATAACGTTTGGGACTCTGCAAGTATTTCATTAATAATAACCTTAAGTAAAATATCATGTTTGTCCAGAAGGGATATTTTCGACCTAAAAGAATTAATCATATTAAAAAAAAATTTTAATGCTGCTTTTCTTCAATAGTAATCTACTGACTCTCTCTCTCTCTCTCTCTCTCTCTCTCTCTCTCTCTCTCTCTCTCTCTCTCTCTCTCTCTCTCCTGCTGCACTGAATGGAAACAGTATATGGTGGTGTATATTTTTGTCACTGTGTAATGTTTTGACCACGGAGTCTGCATGTACGTTTATCATTTATTATAAGGAACCATTCTCTGACTATCTAAATTTTCTGGAAATAAGAATGTTCACTACTTTACTCGTGTGTATAATACAAAAGCAGATGGAACTCGGTCTCGGTGGGTTTAAAACTAGAAATAAAGTTTTAATCGTTTCTGCGCCGCTTTCACTCCTGAAAGGACGATGGAGAATCTTTTAATGTTCGGTCAGATTTGAAAAACAGTGCTGTGACAGTATTGTTACCTCATTCCTATTACAAACGGATAACGTTATAATTGTTCTTATGTACAAAATTATGTTGACTTCCCATTTTCAGATATAGTCTTAATGAGAACATACAGGAGAAATCATTCGAACTTTTATAAGTATTTACTTTCGAGTAGGACAGAAATTCAGAGTGAGTTTTGAAAATATTACATTTCATGCATTTCAGGACAAAGTAGTGACGTAACTTATATTTGGTCAATTCTTTCATCAAGTCAGTCTTGCATCCCATCATGTGTCGAATGAGATAACATCCTTTTAATTCCATTAACATATACCCAACACGTGATCGTCAGAAGATTTATTATTATCTAATGATAAATATAAATGAAAAACCCATCAGATAACGTGTTGCATGGAGACATTTGAAATACCTGATGATATTACACTTCTTGAAGATAGGTTTCTATAGTCTTCAATGTGCTTTGAATGCATTAATGAAAGTTTGATAAAAAGATGTGACGGCGTGAGTAAAATACTGCACAAAACTCTCCTTTGTAGGAAAAACTACTAATAAAGTTAAACAAAAACAATAATTCTAATAATCATAAACTTTTAAAGATTTCTGTGTCGTGTAAACGATTTTTTACCCCCTTTGTTAGTAATAATTCCTTTGATGGTTTTACGGATTAATTGTTTAGTAAACTGATTCACTTTTAGTTCATATTTTCAGTGACAGCAGTTCATAAGAATGATAGAATGATGGCCAAAAAATTTGATAATAAAGTTACATAGGGATGAAAAGTACCTTGTTGCCAAGATTCTAATAAAGCCATGCACTGATGCCTAACCTGGTTTGATGTAGTAATTAAATACATAGATGTATTACATGGTCATCAAAATGAGATAAAGCAAGAAAGTAAAAGTTAACCTCAGTCAGTTAAAGAATTGAAGTATAAAACATTAGCCATAATAGCAAAAAAATTAGGATTAATTTTTAAACATATTCTACCTATAATTCAGAATGAGTTATAGGAGTAGAATATCTTGGTCAAATTTTATGCATAATATCTATATTATGATATCTATATTCTACACAATAAGAAATTTTTCATAAAAATAAACCCTTCCGAATATAACTTAATGGAGCGAAAAGTGATATTAAAGTCTCGGCATATCTGCTCATTTCTATTGACTTTCGGATATATTTCGAGCAAATTAGGATTGACCTAATAACTCTCTTTTCATTCCGGCGTCTTAATTGTTAAGGATTCAAAAATACAATGTATTTTCGCAAAAATATACGAATGTCAAAAAACACTACTCAATTGTATTTTTTTTCTACCCTTCTATCCTTTTTTCCTGTATTAAAGACTTTCAGATGAGATGCAGGTCATTTATAGTAGGACTTATAATTCATTATATGAAATTCCCGATGTTGTCTTATGCGTTACAGTAATATAATTTGGAATGTATTTGTGCATTTTATGAAATGTTGGATTTTTTTATTATTATCATTATTGAAGGATTCTGCTTGGGACAATTCTGCCAACAAACTTTGTTGAATATTGGAGTAGATTTAGTAACTCTGAAGTTTTTTGCTTTTTTCAAGATTAAGAATAAGTTTGAAATTAACTTTTTCTGTCCATCTGCAAATCTAATCTCTCATTGTAGTGCGGACAAAAGCACTACAACGTCACCGAGGTCGAGGTGAGTTGATGTCGACTCCAAAACAACGAATACCTGAGCACGACAGGGATTTGTAGTTGAGAGGCGGCGTACACTTATAGTATACTCTTGCTTTGGCTGTGTGGTCTAAGGCTTCACTGTATGTCCTGAATTTGTTGGTTCGATAGTTCGCGCCCTTGAGCCGACGAATTTTTTATCGACTAAAAAAGTACCCTTCGGTTAACATATATGAAAATTATATTACTTCCGTGGTAGGCCGAATTAGATATAAAAGAATATTTGTAGCTCGATGTGTGTATTATATATATATATATATATATATATATATATATATATATATATATATATATATATATATATATATTATATATATATATATATATATATATATATATATATATATATATATATATATATGTGTGTGTGTGTGTGTGTGTGTGTGTGTGTATGTGTATGTGTGTATGTATAGTTATGCGTATGTGTTTATAATGCATGTGTGTATAATCTCCCAGATTTATTGCACACGCGCGAGTCCATCTTTGACAATGGACATCTTGAACAGTTCAACGCTTTATTCTATAACATTCATTGTTATCCGAGTGATGAAACTATGCTGCCAAAAAAAAACTGAATAACAATATGAAACATGCTAGGTAACTGAGATTTTGTCACACGAAGAAACCGATATAATCTAGAAGAAATGGTCAATTGTCCTCTGAGACAAGTGACAAGTAAAGCAAAAAATATCATTCAGTAATGAAGTGATGTTTGCCTATATCTCTTCCTTATATTTATGACTTAGTAAAAAGTAGTTTCGTACTCCTGGTGAAAACTTTTGAAACATTTATTGATACTTTTAACTAATCAAGGATACAGCTTAGTTCTATCTTACACGTGAAACAACCAAACCGGATGAATATGAATTGTTGCATCGTTTATAAATTAATTTATCCTACACATTCGCTTTTGATACATACAAACACGTTTACTGCGTAATATGTGAAATGAATAAATTAACTTTTATTTCTATGGGTATCTCTTGATATAAATATATAGTCGTCGTTTACATGCAATAGAAAACTACTGTTAGGGGTTATCTTCTTTTCTGTATGAAAGATTTACAGGGTGGTTATGAAAATACATAATAGCATAATACTATTTTTTTTTACATTCTATTCCAAATTTCCAAAAGTATATAATGCAATTATATTGAAAAGAAAAGCTAATATTCTCTACACAATAATAACAGATACTTACATGTGAAATATTTTCAAACTTTGTGTTTTATGAAGAGACTCCTAGTTAGATAATTACTCAGATACATAAATGGAGAAATAAAAAGTACTTAAAAGACAATGGTGTTATTTTGTACGAAAGTGCAGATACTTTTTACATTCGGTCATGTATACAATACCACAATTAATGAAAGCAAACTGAACATTACACTCATTCTTCCAATTGAACTAAAAAGATTTTAGTTCTTTATTTCTTTTGCGTTTCAAGCGTTTTCCCAGGTGTTTAGTTTTAATTAAGATATGCATTGTCATCACCCAGAAGATACGACTTACGAAAAGTAAAATCGGGAACTACTTTGACCATCGTATTTTAGCAGGCGAAAGTTTTGTTCACAAAAGATATGACCTGAGAAAAATGATTTACCTACGGAAATACTATGTATGCCTGTATACTTTTCAACTAATTATAGTCCTAACTACTCCGTACTGACGAAGCTTAGAGAGAGAGAGAGAGAGAGAGAGAGAGAGAGAGAGAGAGAGAGAGAGAGAGAGAGAGAGAGAGAGAGATCTGTGCAAAAAATAAGAAAGTATCATTTTAATTCACAATTTACTGTTATTCAAAATTCGACTAACAATCGCGTTTAACTTAACAAAGAAACGTCAGTCATATTCATTGATCAAAGGTTTAAGAAATATTTACTGAATACCTATTTCAAAACAGTTTCCATTAATTATCTCGTGAACTTTGTATAACTGTAGGAATTTTTTTGTCAGAAATCATAAATGACACTGCACAATGCAATCCTATTGTTAGATACCCGTTTACATTCGGTCATGTATACAATACCACAATTGATGAAAGCAAACTGAACATTACACTCATTCTTCCAATTGAACTAAAATGATTTTAGTTCTTTATTTCTTTTGCGTTTCAAGCGTTTTCCCAGGCGTTTAGTTTTAATTAAGATATGCATTGTCATCACCCAGAAGATACGACTTACGAAAAGTAAAATCGGGAACTACTTTGACCATTGTATTTTAGCAGGCGAAAGTTTTGTTCACAAAAGATATGACCTGAGAAAAATGATTTACCAACGGAAATACTGTGTATGCATGTATACTATTCAACTAATTATAGTCCTAACTGTTCCGTACTGACGAAGCTTAGAGAGAGAGAGAGAGAGAGAGAGAGAGAGAGAGAGAGAGAGAGAGAGAGAGAGATCTGTGCAAAAAATAAGAAAGTGTCATTTTAATTCACAATTTACTGTAATTCAAAATTCGACTAACAATCGCGTTTAACTTAACAAAGAAACGTCAGTCATATTCATTGCTCAAAGGTTTAAAAAATATTTACTAAATACCTATTTCAAAAGAGTTTCCATTAATTATCTAGTGATCTTTGTACAACTGTAGGAGTTTTTTTGTCAGAAATCATAAATGACACTGCACAATGCAATCCATATTGTTAGATACCCGTTTACGCAATGGAGCTTTATTTGTAATGGTACAAATTATATATTTTGTTATATTTATTTGTTTCTACTCGACTTGGCTTTCTGAGATGGTTACAGTAACATTTTATGCGAACTTCATTAACAATATAATGATTTTTTTTAAATGCAATAGGGATGTTTTCTTTCTCAATCCATTGTTTAATTCTTGCTCTAATGTAGCAAAAAAAAAACCATAAAATAATGCTGGAATCCATAGTATTGAATAAAGGATAAATATGATATAGGAATCTGTAAAAACTATGCCAGATTTAGTTTTTACATTTAGATATTATAAAGGATTTATTTCTATAGCTGAATAGAATGGGAGAAGAGTAAAAGGTTCAGAATTTAAGTGCCATGGAAGTGCATGGTTGGGTGTGATCGTGAATGTGTTTGTGCGGGGTAAATGTGGATATATCAGGTGTTTCGAAATTAGAGCCCCCGCTCTCCACAGAACAAATGGAAAGTTATGAAGTTTTCTGCTATAGCCTATCTCCAAGTACATCCTCTTAAGTTTCTATTAAGCTATTCTTCATTTTACATTTCTTGTATTTTCAAACTAACTGACAGAGTTAGATGCAGTCATGGCTATCGACTCTGATGAAATCAGATGGATTGGCCGAATCCAGGCTATAACCTTCAGAGAGGCCAGGAATGCTGGCGCATCCTTCATTTAACGTTCCTGGATAGCTAAATACATTAAAAGAGATGAATCCTTTGTTAAAAGAAACTGGAACAAAAATCCATATGACGGTCATCGTGAAAGAGTGAGAATCTTGGTAGGCCTGAAGTCCTTTCTCAAGAGTCAAAAGACATCATAGCTGAGGCAGTGGGTAGACCAGGAAAGTCTTTACGTAAATTGGTTCTTGAACTAGAAACAAAAAGGGAAAAGAAGAGAAGTTATAGTGCTGTATATCGTGAGTTGAAAAAATCTGGTATCTAGCCATTCCATGTTATCAGCAAGCCCAACATCACTCAGCAACAGAGAGAAGACCGTGCACGGTTTTGTGGTTCATTTCTTAGAGATTGGGATGAAACTGACTTTCTCCATGTTGCTGCATCAGATGAATTCTTCATTTACACAGTCAGGAAGCCAAATCATAAAAATGGCATCATTTGGGCTACAAAGTTGGTTGATATCAGCTATGATGTGCGCTATCGCCAACTTGTGAAATTTCCTGAATATTTGGGAATTTTTCTCTGTTTCCACAGCCAAACGGTTAATGTGGATCATCAAAGAAAAAGGACAGTCGTGGAATGGCGAATACTTCACAGAAACTGTGCTTACTGATGGAGTATTTCCTTTCCTCAAAGATCCTGAAAATATGTTATCTGTTGAAGAAGTCACATTTTTGCATGATGAGGCACGATGTTTCAAGGCTCTTCAGACACAGGAGCTGCTTCGAAACAGTGGTATCGATTTCTCCTCGTCAAGTGAATTTCTAGGTAGCTCCCCTGACCTTAATGTGTGTGACAACATTGGTAGTATCTTGAATCGTGCAGTGAACTATGATGGTATACCAAGCCTCGACGACCTGCGAAGAGAGGTGACCAAAGTGATCAGGGAAATGGAGTTTGAGTCTCAGCTTTTTTGCGATTTGCTGAAATCATACCCCTCAAGAATGCAGGCTGTGGTACAGGCAGATGGAGGCCACACAAAATATTAAATACTCAGAGATAAATTCAAATAAATACCTGTTCTGAATTACTTTTGTTTTTGTCCATATCAATTTTAAATTATGCTATAGAAGGGGGCCTCTAATTTCGAAACGTCCTGTACATAGAATAATGTAATGGATTACGAAAAGAAAAGGGGCTATACAGAATCCAAAGTAATCTGTCCAAATATGAAAGATTGTTAAATTCTGTTAAACTCTGAAGTATCGGCATGTAGGAGCAGGTAATAACTATTTCTTTCCACAGGTATTGCACATAAGCACTCTTTCTTCTTGAATGGCAATAGTAGTTTTCCCAGAATGAGTTCACGGCAACGATTCCGAAATTGAATATCGTCTCTATCCTTTAATTTAATAACAGCACCAACTTGTAAAGGAATTTCGAAGCTATTCTTCTTATAATGTTCTTTTACAGCGAGAGAGAGAGAGAGAGAGAGAGAGAGAGAGAGAGAGAGAGAGAGAGAGAGAGAGAAAATCCCGCAGAGCAGTTTTGCAGAATGGTGTCAACTTCCCATTCAGTTATTGCAACTCATACCTGACTTCTGAAGCATTGTTTTTTACGCTCTCTGATTATTTTCGCATATTTTTAATATGTTGTTCTTTGTCGTTCAAAGGTACAAAGAAATAAAGCACTTTTGCTTTCATAGTAAATTATGTTCCATTTGCATTTAAGTGGTTCGAGGAAAAATAATGAAAGTTGTACGGAAAGAGAAATGTAAGGGTACAGAATACATAATTCAATATCACACAATCTACACACACACACACACACACACACACACACA